>NW_026607547.1:500000-502500 GCF_021117445.2 Syzygium oleosum | reverse complement strand
ATGGGAATAGAGCGAATGGGACCAAGTACCCCAGGCTGGATGTAATTCATCAAAAGGGGGATCGATACTTTGCAAATAGCAGTTTCAAAGGCTGAATCTTCCTCTATAGCATTTCTTTCAGAACCTTGGTCCCATCGCTCAATGCTGGCCTGACATCTAATTGCCCTGGGGGAAGGGCCCACTTTTCTATTGTAGTGATGGATGACTTCAAAGTCATTCTTGGGTTAGAATTCTTTCGGGAAACCAAGACCAGTGTGATGCCGAGTACTGGCACTCTTGCGATGCTTGGGAACAAGCCGTGCATGATCCCAGTTCGTTCTGCCAGAGTTGGGGAGAAGAGTCTCTAAGCCCTACGTTTCAGCCCTTTCTTCTTACTTAGAAATGGAATGAGCTGGTTCACTCCCGTCTCTCTATTTAATGTCGGCCTAAGGACTGAACTATTAGATGAAGCTGCTTTTGCTTTACGACCTCTTGAATCGATTCCCCCCTTTAAAGAGATAGATCCCCCTTTCCCTTTCATCTTTCTATTTAACTGGTGATCAAGTATCGACAAAAGATCTTATTAGCTTAGGGGTGTAGCGATAACTCGAGACCTTCCTCTCTTAGGCTTACCAATATTTACTAATTACAGAATCTATGTATTCCTAGATGCCCTCCAAGAGTCATTTCTGTGGCACTCGGGATCTACCACTTATTTAGTTACGATAGGACGACTAATCAAAATGGAGCTTCCTTTCCTGGAAGAGCAACTGAACTTGAACCTTCGCTACCTGGAGCCAGGTATTTCCTTATTATAGATAACGTACGCATAGGTGATCTATTTAATGGGCTAGCTTCACTACTAAGGCTTGATTGCCCTGTGGGAGAAGTTTCATCTTTCTAGGTCGCATTCGATATAGAGAAAAGAAAAGCTATTCTTCTTAGCAGTTGAACAGGAGCAAAAACAGCTATCAATTCTACCTAATCCACTGTTGACCACGGACTGACTCAAGCACCAAGACCTACTGTACTCTTCTTTCGACAACCGGTGAAATGGCTGCTTCTTCTTTGTCCCTCTCGGGAAGTAAAGCGGCCAATAGCATTTATCTTCTCTTTGATAGCAGCTATCTTTCTAAACAGGATAGAAAGATGATAGCCCTAAACAAAGTTGAAACGAAAGGAGCCCTCATCCCCACTCTTGCCATTTCGTCTCCAGTCGCCCAACTCACCCCTTCATTAAGATTTTCTTCTATATCGACCCTTACCACATTTGAGGGATCTGATATAAATATGTCCTGAAGGTTTTGAAATAGGGGTGAAAAAAGGGCCTGGATCGGGTTTAACCAAAATAAAAATGAAAAACCAAACCAAAATAGTATTGGAGAAGCGATAGGAGTGATTATTGCCACCAGTTTACTAGTTGGGATGAGGGGTGCTGTCGGAGAACGAATGCCATAGAAAGGGTGATTCGGAGATAACTTGACAGATCCGAGATTAGAAGTAATCCTACATTCGTGTCGTATCACTCCCCTTTTTTCTTCCCAAATAAGATCTTTCAATCCACCTTTTGATAAAGTCCCGTTGGCCAGCTTGATCCCTTCCCCATCAATAATATGATATAGGCAGCTTTCCCCGATGCTGACTTTGATAAGCTTTATGCCCCTGGACTTTTTCGCGCGGGTTAGTTCCCTTATTAAGTGCTCTCTGAGCTTCAACTGCCCTACCCAGAAAGCCTTTTTTGGTACGGTACTGCTAGCCAGATAGGCGCTTATCGGAATTTCTTTTCTCAGGTTAGGTCTTGGCTCTTTTTTCCTTAGCCAACTATTAGGGGTCCGTTGGATTCTTACGGACAGCCCTAACTGTCGAGCTAAAAATGGCACCATATGGGACCAACTACCTCCTCTCATCCTCTCAACACTACCAATTTATTTCCTTCTTTTAACTTGATGGTTCTCCTTGATAATCATTGTTATTTCTCCTTTTTTGTCTTCTCGGCTGGAATCATAAATGGTGAAGGTACTGGGTGCGTTGCATAATCCGAAAGGCATAACCAACCATTCGTAAAATCCATCCTTTGTTTTAAATGCCGTCTTCCACTCATCTCCCGGACGAATACGAATTTGATGGCTTGAGATGAGATCACTGGTAAACCTTTTCTGCCATGGAAAGATAGAGCTATCCTGACTGCTCAAAAATGTAAAAAATGAAATCCTTCCGCGGTTGGAAGAGAGAGTGGAACCAAGTATTCTTGGTCAGTGGCTGGAACAAGATACTGGTAAAACTTGGAGGCTTGAACGAACTTCTTAATGTTCGGAGATCTTTGGGGACTAACCAATTGCTTTACTTTTCGAGAGAAGGTATATATAAGAGGTTATAGATATATAGGGATATCAGTAACTGGGACCTTTTGTTCTTCAGGCAAATATTCGATTTCATAGAGAGAATCCACTTTAAAAAATCCTTTTCTTTCACCGCTCCCCTCTCCAACCAGTCGAGTTACTTGCGTACCTTTCAGTCTTCA
>NW_026607547.1:457500-492500 GCF_021117445.2 Syzygium oleosum | reverse complement strand
GGATATGAATATTTGATAGCGCAGAAGGGGAGTAAAGACAGAATGAAAATAGGTGGAGAATCACATTTCTTAATAATGCCCAAAAGCCCTATAGCCCTTCGGACTAAGTCATGACCATAGGATCTCACAGTGTCGCAATGAGTTAAGGACGAGATAGGGTGTCCAGTCCTATTGGTAGGGATACCTATGCCACCTGTCTTTTTTATCCCAGGCATACTGCTTAGCAAAGCAAACGGTAGGTCATAGACTGGAGCAGACAGACCCTGCTACATCGCGATCGTGAGAACTCTCTTCAAGCGGATCAACAAAGGCGAGATCAGCTCACTTGCCCACCGACTCAATCAATCGGAGGTTTTTCTTCCTTTTCTTCGGAGTGGCAAGCAGCAGAAAGAGAAGGTCCAACTTAGGCGTCAGGCTTGCTTGGGGAAGGGTCATCGTTCTCGGCTGTCCTATGTTTGTTGTACTTATGCAGGAGGAGCTCAACCCCGCTAACGCCGTGTTTTAGGGTTACGATGAGCTGGGGCCTTTGAGAGACTGAGTTGAGAATAGCGCTCGCTATCTTTCCAGCCATAGGTATATCTGCTTACTTATCTAGGAAAAGGTCTTTCTTTCCTTCTGCGGATTCATATACTTAAGACTTTGAAAGAGCTTCCCCAGGTCTACCCCATTTGATTGAAGAGTAAGACTACGTTCCTTTGTTATTGAAAAAGAAAGTAAGGACCTCTTTTCTTCTATCTGCTGCACCTATTTCGGATTCAGCTCGAAAAGCATACTTTTCTCTATATCTATCCGCCATCTGAGAAAAGAAAGTCCTGCTATATATACTGTATTTTATCCAGGACCGCTTGCTTCTGATCCCGCTTTAGAGTCTGTGACGGTTGATGATCCTCAGTCGCAAGGTCTTAAGGAAGAAAGAAGGTCTGATGCCTTTCTACTTTTGAGGGCGGGGAGTTCATGCAAAGGCTTTCAGAATGAAGATAGCGTGGAATATTCTGAAACACAATAATCTCTGATCGGAATTCTTCAAAGAGAGGGTTCTTGCCTCTACGCACTTATGGGATGCTCTTCCTAAAACTGGGCACTAACGCGCGCCTGGGCTAGCATTTGTGCAGTTGCAAAATCCCTAATTTGATTGGTGATGGGGGACTTCTGGCATTGGGGACATGCCTCTCATTGATTCAACCACCCAAGTTCGTTCCCAACCATTCATGAAGTCTTTCTTTATAATAGAGAGTTTCTTCCGCAACCTCACTTCTATAGTAGAGAGTAGCATTCGTAAAACAAACAAATAAGAGAGAGCAGTTTGGGGGCTTTCTAATAATGATCTCTTTAAGCTATCTGGAACAAAAATCACTTTCTTTCTATAGGGAATTTGGTTGCATCCTTTAAGGGGGCGGCTTTCGAGTAGATTTTCCTCTTGTATATCTCATTCTACAGAAAGTTTAAATCATATTTTCGTCAATAGTGGGATTGCAGGAAGAATTATATATAGATAGGGACTTTTAAAGTCTTTTCAATATCCAAAAGAAGCTGGAATCATAGCTTTCGCATCGGCAAGGAGTCACCTCTCTCACCAGACTCGTCCCTTGTTTTCTTGTATGGGAAACCCATTCTTTAATGAGAGAAAGAAAAGAGTTTTTGAAAAGCCTTTCTCAAGCTCATCCCAGGGATGGATGTAATTCATGCGAGACCAAAGGGAGCCATACCAATACTGGCCTTAAAGCTATTATTGTAGGCAAACTCTGCAAGTGGTAGGTAAGCATCCCAACTACCTGGAAAACCATTAAACAAGCTATTAGCATATCCTCTAATGTTTGTATAACTCGCTCAGATTGTCCATCTGTTTGTGGGTGGAAGGCAGTACTAAAGTGTAGCTTAGTTCCCATGGCTTGTTGAAATCCACTCCAAAATCGCGAAGTAAACCTAGCATATCGGTCAGATACTATGCTTATAGGTACGCCATGCGGCCTCACAATCTCATCCACGTACAACTTAGCAAGTCGCTCAGGAATCCAAGTAGTTCGAATTGGTTGGAAGTGCGTTGACTTTGACTATTGATGAGACAACTATCTATTCTTGATCCATCAGAAAGAAGTCGATATGTATCTGATTACTTCCTTGGCTTCATACTTTCCGAGGTATAGCGCCCCGGAATACCATCGAGAAAGAGCAATAAAACAAGGTGGGAATAAGATCTAACAAATGGGTAGGACAACCAAGAGCAATTCAATGGCTTTATGAGATAATCGGTATACTTTCTGCGTAGGCAGTCCCAGCGGTATCCAATCAATGTAGTCAGCGGAACAAAGGAAAGAGGAATGGGAGAAGTTTTAGAGGAAGATCTAAGTACCGAGAGGGAAATGGAGCTCGAATCAATATCATTCTACACGCACCCACCATTCGATAGCAGCGACCTCACCACGCATCATTACCACCAGCCATTTCACTCGAATCTGTAGTAAGCAATATCCTTCGCAACTAGAGGAGAAATATTCTTATTTTCTTTATCTTTCTTGGCATCAACAACCTTAAGAACCATAGGTGCACCAACCGAGGCAGAGATTGGGGTGCAGTGACCGTACCCGAGATAGATCTGAACCGACGGTTGCGGAGAATAGGTGCAACGGGGATTCTTTTCTTTCGGCTCTCGTCCTTCATTCACAAGTGCCTACTTCTTTCCCTCTATACTTTTCCTACACGGATCGAGGTTCTATTCTTCCCTTTCTGGTTAATAGATGAAAGAAGCCCCATCTTCTATAGTATAGCTTCTTTTTGTTTGGATGTATCTGCTAATGCGTCTTTGGATGCCTCTGCAGATTCAGGTGCTCCAGTTGCTTTTTTCCAGTGGAAACTTCTGTTCAATATTACTTACCTGTGGAACTATCAAAAGTCTATTCCTTTGATTCGACGGATGAAAGAGCGCATAATTCATATGTTGCTTCTTTGGACGCGGAAGGATCAGGATCCCTTGTTTCGGTAGAAAGAAGATCTGTTGTTGGTTAGTAAGTCATGGGTGAGTAAATAAAAAGTAGAATATGACATCATTTTAAGCTGTTGGGTACGAAACTAGACGTTCCTTCGCCTCTTCTTCTTTTTGTGCCACATTCAAGCAAGAAAAAAGCTACTCTTCTTAGCAGTTGAACAAGTGAATGGAATGATTCTTCCCCCGAGGGTGACTTCACTACCTGGATCCTCATCTCTTGAACTCGTTCTGGCAGCTAGTTGAATGGCACCGGCATCTCATCTAGTCTAGATCGATTCCCTAAGAGTTTCTTCTCTATAAGGCGATTTGGCCCATTTTATCTTTCCTCTTTCTCTTCCCTGGAAATAAGGCAAGCCTTTCTTTATCACGACGGCCTTCCTTTATTCGGAATGAATTCGTCTCAAAAGAAAGAGCTAGCGAACCACACCAATTCCATTCCATTTCTCTCAGACAGAGCAGGATAGCTGCCATCAAGCTGCCCCTTTAGAGCGAGGGCGAGACCAATGCTATCAAGAAGAAGGAAGAATAGCCTTTATGCCTTAAGCCTTGAGCTAAATCATTGACCTTGCGCCTGGTTTGATTATAGGACATTGCCGCATTTCATCTCAAAGAGGATCTAACTCTTTCTTTCGGTAAAGGGAAGGTTTAAATACTTTCCTGAGCGTGATGCCACTCCTTATCCTTACTACAGTAAAAGTCTATGCAGTAAAAGTAGCTACTTTTGTTTTGCTTTCTTTTACCCCAAAAAATTGGATAAGTAAGACATCTGCCATAGACGTCAGGTCTGTGTTCAATCGAGAGAGGTACACGTTGTCCTTTATCTGGTGTGCTTCCTTCTTCTAGCTATGATCCCATCGGTATAGTAGGATGATTACCTTCGCACACTTACTAATCTTAAAAAGGCAAGGAAGAAGCGAAAACATGGTTTTCATGTGATTAACTTAGGGAAGATTCCTAGCTACTTAGAAGGCATCGTTTCAGTGGTAACAGTATTGCCGGCTTCAAAATCGACGAGGATTTTCATTTAAAGCCCGCCCTCTCACTATATCTTTATAACGAGCTAATATCCTAAACGGTGGGCGTGGAGAAGAGCATGCCTATTTCCTACTTTGAGGAGAAAGCTCTGGTCGAGCACTACGATGACAGGTAGTCATTTTCCCAGACGGTTTCGAGTAATCAAACCATGTTTGTCTAAAAATAATTAAACGACACGACCTACTTCATTAGGCATACATATTTTCCGAGTAGAATGAATACTTTAACCTATGACCTGAAGACTCGGGATAGATTTTTGAGTACGAACGAACTGCTCGAAAAAGGCACGTAGGCTAATTATAAGATTAGCTGTTTTACTTTAGAATCACAACCAGTTCCAGAGTTCATGAGAGCTTATCCTTTCCTTTTTTAGACACAAACCGATGATCTTTTGCTCCCTAGAGTAAAAAGTAAGGAAAAAGAGGAGTTGAGAGGGCGTCGTCAACCCGGGTTTTTTATGAAAAAAATTATCTGTCGACAATAGAATAAAAATGACAGATCGAGCGAGAGGTTGAGCGTTGAACCATTTCAAGGAGCCAGAATCCCAAAATGAACGGCGGCTCCTTCCCGAAGGTTTCAGATTGTAAAAAGGATAAAAATTTTCAATGCTTTAAGCACTCGCTAGCCCTTATTGACGATCGAGTTGGGAAGAGAGTGGCAGGTGAGCATGCCGACGATGGGTAGAGGCCCTAGTATAGGTAAGCCCGAAAGGCTGCCAAGACTAGGTAGGGGTACTACTAAATCTACGAAGGAAGGCCTCTATCTATCAGGCTAACAAATCTGCTTCTCTATGGGAAAAATCGAAACAGCTCGGGGAGAAAGCCCCCGAACCCTCTCTTCTTTTTCCTTGTGTTAGACCGTTCGTGACCCATACGTCTGAGACGGCGAGCTACTACTTAGAAGTACTATTTCTAAACGAACTATCTGAATGGAAAGGTCCTTCATTCCATTTCTTTATTCTGAACGGAGTGAGGGTTTTCAATCTTACTGACGGCACGAAGGAGATTATAGACCAACTAATGGACTAGTTTAAGAAAGAAAGGGATTCTACCACACACAGCTTGCTTCGAGACTGAAAGGAAAAGTGATCCTATTCCTCACTGCTCACGAAAGATAGGATTGGAGACTGAGGCCCGAGACTGGAACGAAGCATGGATTGGACGACGATACCGACCGGGACTAAAGGGTTACTGGACTGTATAAGGTATACCGTTGACCGAGCGCAGTGAGGGAAAGAAGAGAAGTAAAGAAAGCATGAAGTAAGTAGAGCGTGAAGTAAGCACTCCTGTAAATAGAAGAGTTGTCTTATGGGCAGATATTCTATTTACCAACCCCTTCTTCTCCCCGGAAAAGAAGGGCTAGGTTCTTGTCGGGATTAGTTAGTACGAATACGATGTTAGAGAATCCAAAGAAAGTGATTGACCTCTCGATGCTTTGAATAGCTATCTTTTTCGAGCTAAGCAAGCAAGTAAACGACTTGAAAGCCCTTGCTGATCAATCCCAAACTGCCGTAAGACTTTCTCACCAAGGGAAGGGGATTCGGTAAAGTCTTCCGTGGCTGACTCCTATTTCCTTGATTCGGTTTAGTAGGAATGGGAAGTATCTGCCCCTTGTGCAAGAGCTTGAAGATGACTATTACTATAGGAAGAGGTTAGCGCTTTGGTTAACAAAACCATTAGATTAGGAAGGAAACTCTTTTTCTTTGCACTAGAGATGCAAGGAATAGAAAAGCATCCCACGTTCCCACTATGCGGTAATATAGGGACTGCCTCTCTTTCCAGAAGCAAGAGGAGCATGGGCGGCTTCGCACCTTCTCAAGCGCTACGCCCGTTGGAAGGGACCCAAGGAGCGGTAAGAAGACTTGCTTTCTGTCTCGCATGGATAAGAGTCAGTTGCGTACCTGGCTTGCTTGGAGAGTGAAAATCCTTACGCGGTAGACCAATAGCAGCGGATTCAGTCCTTTCCCTTCTTTCTGACTTTCATGCCCTACTTGCCTGAGATAGAGATCAAAACAAAAGCTGAATGCCCGAAAAAGCAAAGACAGATTCAAAAGTAAAATGCACCGGGATCATTTGTTGATACTTCTCTTGAATGGACAGTGGAATTACGGTGGAAATGATCAAGTCAACCATAGTCCTGCTACTAAGACTAAGTCCTGAACCAATGCGACTAGAACCCCGTATTCGCATTCTCTTTCTCCGAATGCTTCAAGGAAGGCTAAGAGAAAGAAGTAAACGAGCAATAACACTTTTTCGCGCTCAATCCCTTGCTTGTTCTAAAACTTCTTACTAGCAGCTCTTCCTTTACACCTGAGAACAATCTATTCTTTTTCACAGCAAACCATGAAGAGTCGAAAGAGTTCACATATGTTGAGAGCTTGCAGGCAGAAGAATAACTAAAAGCTGTCCGATCCAATGCAATCTCAATCACTACTTGTAAACCTGCGAAAAATGCGAAAGGAGCCCTCATCCCCTCTCTCCTCTCCCACTCCACACCTGAATAGATATAGGGTGGCCTCGCCTTGGAAGGCTACATTCGATTTGGAATGGATCTGTAAAAGGCTAAAGCAGCCCTACTTTCACTATGCTATTACTGGGTGGGACTACTCCACTACTGGGAGAGACTGACTGACTTACTGATCCAGATAGAGCAAAGACTGACGGTGAGGCTTCTTTCATAAGGTGGGCAGGGCTATTCCTTTCTCTTCCTGCTTCCGTAAATGACAAAGGGAGAGGGTTGGTATTCTCATCAAGGTTTATCCGGTCGCTGAGCTATTCTTCGCTCCTGGCGGACCATTACGTGTACTGTCTACTCTGCTCTTTATGGAAGAGCCGACTCCAGAGGATAGGTATGGACAGTTCGGGTGGGGACCTGACCCGACAAAAGCTCTTTTTCGTTAAGATAAAGAGGTATCTGGCGAAACCAAACTGAGATCTTGGAGCAAGGACGTTGAGATCAAACATGAACCTGTCCGAGCCGGGAGCAGTTGATCCGTATACGTATACTTCGTAATGGAAACTAAACCTTCAAAAATAGATTGGGGAGAGAGCTTAGAGGTGTGCACTGAAAGGGGGATCTTATGTCATATGCTGCTCGAAGGCGAGAAGAAGTTTCATCGAATGCTACTTTCCTCGATGAGGGACCACCTAGATCGGATTATAAAGCAGTGGACTACTCCCAGTTATCGACTTCAAGCGGGGAAAGCTAATTCAGTAGTTGATTTGGGAACGAGTCGAGCATTTGAAACAGGAGAATAAAGGCTTTTTAAATATATCATCTATCGGTTGAAAGAACCAGATTCGTGGCAGATGATATATTTAAAATACCAAAAGGTCATTTGGTTTGGTTTATTCTTTGACTGCTCTGCTCCCCCCAAAAAAAAGAGAGACTGATTCTGACTATCCCAATTCAGGAAGACGGAAATCGCCGGTTGGGTTGGTTTAACCAAGAAAGACATGGGAAGAACCGGGCATTAAGGAACTGAGCTCTCTGACACTAAAATTCCTTTATTCTTTGAGCTCTTTCTTCTTATACGAATATAATCCTCTTGGTTTAGGGTGACTAAGCCACTTTGTTTTTGTTGGTTGGTAAGACGAAAAGACTGTAAGATAGTACGTTTCGGGTGACGCCAGCAACAAGAAATGGGGGATCTCTGTTGAAACCTGGCGAGCACAGCATTCCTTTATCCTACGAAGAGGATGGAAGAGGCAGTCTGTTGGTGGGTTGAACTAGTTCCCGCGACTGGTTTCAGGTATATTCAAGCGAACGGAGCTAGATGGGATCTACGCAGCGTTCCTCTTATATATGATGCCGTTCAGTCGGTTCGGTTGCGTCCTTCTTCATTCCAGGATGAGAGGAGAGGGTGTAGGAATCGAAGGAAGTTCGTGTCTCGCTGGCTGCGGTGCGAGATAAAACCTACATCTTCCACTCGTCATGAGGGTGGGAATCCATTCCAGCAGTCCTTCAGGGTGTCCCGTCCGAGGTGAAGCGAAGGATGCTCTAATACGACGCATCATTCCTCTACTTTCAGAGTCGGGGGTCATCGCCCATTTCTATACTATGTTATACGTGCCGTTATTCTGTATTCACAGATTTGAGTTCGAGTGTAAGAGTGAAGAGTTTACTAACAGTCTACGATTCACGAAATATCATAAGAGAAGAAAAGTTCGTTCACTGTCTCGCGACTTGTTGGTTAGTAAGAAAGTCAACTCGGTCCAGTGATACTAGTTTGATTAGATAGCTAAGTAAACACGAAAGAACGGGATCAGTGCCCCAAGGCCCGAGAACGGTAACCTTGCGAGGTTGGGAGTCATATCAGTGAATGTTCTTGTCTTCGCTTGCTCTACTGATCTGTCCATCTAAGTCTCGTTATTAGCAAGACTTCCAAGCCTATGTGGATCGGCAGTGTGCCCTTTTTAGCTATTGTTTTGTGATGTGATGATAGACATTTAGGCAAAAAATTCCGAGGAAACAATCAAAGAGGATTAGCAATCATTCGACAGTTGTGATTCCGCTTTCACTAGTAGAAGATATCCACGCAAGGAAAGGAAATGTATGCAAACACGGGGTTTTCTAAAAGGATTGGAACTAGGCCAATGCCAATCTCATCTATTGCAGCAAAGAAAGAGGAAAGGGGCGAAGCGGTTACCTAATAACATCTTCGTTGTTGTAACTATCGATGAATACTGGTAATTATCTTTCTCGATGCGAATCATAGTAAGGAAGTTGACAGACTGTTGATCAAACCCGGGAGAGGAATTAGATCCGGCTATAGCCTAAGAGATGAATAAGTCTCCAAATGGAAATACCCGATTAATTACATAGTGTCGGTTCCTGTTATTGCCAGCAAGCATTCCTTTAGCAAGTAATCCCTTGAGAGGACCTTTTGGCTGATCTGAAGAAGTGACAGACTTTGGATGAATGCCCAACCCAAGGGCGACAGACTTCAATCGTGACAGGAGCGTCGGAAGCTCTTCAAAGAGGAAGCAGTAAAAGTATAAAGCAGCGGTAAACAAGGAAGAATCCGCTGTTTTCAAGAACAAGAATACGCTGTTAGGAATCGATTTCATCACAAATGAACATATATTATCTTATATAGATGGGGAATAAGGGCTGTTAGGACAAATCCGCTGCTAGCAAGACTGCGCTGTTATCGTTTAGCTTGGCACTAGGAAGAGGAAGAGTCTCTATCACCCATAGGCCCAATAGACTGATTTAGTGGGTAGCTCTTTTTTAGCGATTGCGCATTGCCGTACTTTGTTTAATAAATATCTCTTATAGGTTAGCTCTCTGGTAAGCGATCAGAGTTGGGTCAGCGGTAGAAGTGTGGACAGCGAGTCCGCAAACCTGAATTGAGGCGAGTAGCCGGGTAACGAGTGAAAGCTCTGGCTCTGGCCCGCATGACAGGGAAACTAGCACCCGTAAGTAAAAAACCTTAATTCATGAATTAGCCAGCAAGCTAGGAGTTCAAGTCACAGTAGTAGTTCGTAGGCAGGGATGGCAGCGAGCAACCACCGGAACAAGACGAAAGAATAGGGCAGCCCACGATGACTTTAGCTAAGAGAACAGCTCCACTAAAAGACAGAACTCTCGCTCAAGAAAGGAAGGCGGTAGCGAAGGCGATAGAGATTCATTGGAAAGATGACCCTTGCCAGTTGAGAGTGGAGCCTATCTATACAGAAATAGAACTTGCTTAATTAAAATGCCCGAATAGAAAGTCAAGAATCTTACGTCTTTAGATCTTCAATCGGATTCTTGCTCACCATCCTTCTCTCCTTCCTTTTATGCCATTCAAGGGCCTGTTTGCCAATCTAATTGATTGATCTTCCTCTCTATGGGTAGCCCGAAGGAGTTCCTTTTCCAGCGGATCGAGCGGGAATTGAATTCAATGACCAAGTTGCTATATCGAGAACGAGTGGTGAAAGCCCCTTAGGGGACCTTTCGAAATTGCCTGTTGAGCTCGCTCAAATGCAGGATAGCGGTGCCTATAAGGAAGTGAAAATCAATATAATAACCAGATTCCAGCCGTATAGTTTATATTGGCTCTTAGACAGGAATTTCTTTCTCAGTTCGTGGGATCGGCATCAGCAATCTCATCGATTGAGTCTCATCGGACGAAGGTATAAATGCAATATAAGAGTAGGGAATCGCCCCTGTCTTCGAGAGTGAGCAGTAGAGCCGATCTTCTTCTTTTGAATCGAGTAGGGAGGTCTAGTGAATGGAGGTAGCTGTGTCGGAAGGACTAGTAAATAGAGAAGAAGACGTCCGTCCCCCTTCTTATAAACCCATTGAGTGGACCATCCTCTGTATATAATAGGTGAAGAAGGGCAATGTCACTTGTAAAGCTCTTTCGTCGACTCTTTCTTGATGTTCCAAACCTTCAAAGAAAGGTAGGAGAAAGGGTGTAAAGATAAGCCTCTGATTCGCCCTGGAGTAGTCAATTCTGAATTATCCTTCTTTCATAGGTGCAAGAGGGATGTGCCCATTTCACTGCTTGAGGAGGAAAAGGAAGATGACTTGCAAGCCCTATTGCTGGGGACTTCGAGATGGATGCCCGGGATGCAAGGTCAGTTCCAAGATGGATAGTCGCTCCTGACTGCGGTCAAGTAACTACAATGCCTCTACAATTAAGGTCGACGGCAGCGAAGAAGTAAAAGTAGAAATAGAGCCCGACTCTGATCTCATTCTTCGAATTATCCTCTAGGGCGAAGTATGGTTCCCCAGGTGCTTGTACGGAATTCTGTTAAGGATCTCCGCTTGAATCAAGTATAGACTCGAATGTCGACAAGCAAGTAGACAATCTGATTCCTTCGGTGCCAGATCGCTAGGCAAGGAGAGAATCTGACTGTGGGATGGGACTACTTCCTTGGATGCCGGATCACTAGGTGACAGTCTCTTTCAATCAAAGGAGAGCTGCGGTAGAAGAAAAGAAAGTGGATAGGCACGGGAGCGGAATAGACAGATTGTGTCATGGAAGTACCGACCTGAGGGACTGACTTTGAAAGGTCTCTTCTCGCACTTATCCAAGGACAACTTCTTCGCTCAAAGACTTCTTGCTTGTCTTCCCCGGTCTTTCGACAACGGGAATGAAGTTCAAAACACTCTTTCTAGCAGACTCGTCAGCGGCTGACTCTTCCTTCTTATTGCATGAATCCCAAACCCGCCATTTTCATCTTCTTTTGTTGTCTTTTTGTCTGTCTGTGTGATCTGATCTAGTCATGCAGTGGCAAAGGAGAGCGTGAAAGTTGCCCGAAAATTGGAATGGTAGTGAAATCCATTGACAACGGATTTCGAGCAGGGTCCTCTGCTGGCATATTCATTCTTTTTCTTTATTATGGCCTTTCCAGTCAGTTTCGAACTTGCTCCTAATCAACCCGCGAAATTAGTAAACCTTCGAGCGAGTCCCGCCACCCGATTCTCATAACTAGGTCCGGAAGAGTTCATCACTAGGTACCTATCTAGATGCGAGGGTTACTCAACTCACCTACCTATTTTGTTTTTCCGGCACAGCCCAAAAGGCAAGCTTCAAGGTGATCGAGTGATTGACGAGTAAGTTCGATCCTTCCCCATTCTCTCTCTCAGAAGCAGAAGTCTGTATCGAAGTGTCATTCTCCTCCAGTCAATTCCTTCCATCCATATGACCGAGGCCTTATCACGAGCTGGGCTCGAACCAGCGCTCTCCAGATGCATGATCCGGATTTCAACCTTTCTGATCGTGACTTTGGTGACCCGGTTCGACACGGTGGTGCCTACGTCCGGGGTTCTTTTTTTCACCCCGCTCCAAGCTTCCCCCCCTTAAATTTATCATAGATGAAAATTCACTTATGTTGTTTAATGAACATAAGGAATTCTTTATAGAACTGGCTTTGGTCTTGCCAGGAAACCAGATCTTGATAAACACGTAAGTCGAATTGAAAATCCGAATTAGGATTCCCCAGGTTTCGAAAAAATGGGTCAAGGAGACCAACCGAAATATTCCCCGGGAAATTTATCCCATTTTTTTCCAATAATTTGGAAAGCTCGAAGCATGTTGCTTCTTTGGTTTTCCACTGCAAATCCCAGTAGAGAAAATCGGGCGATTTTCTTTGTAATTCCTCCCGGGTTTTGACAGCATCCCGTGGGACAATATTGACCAACGGTTTTGGATCGAGTAGGTTTATAAAACGAGAGTATATGTTCGTAGATTTCTGAAAATCTCGTTTTTCTAGATATAGTGGAAAGAAAAAAAAGAGAAGGTCAATTGCAAGTCCGGGGAGGATTTTAGATAAAATGAAGGGAAGCCATTTGGAGAATAAATCCCTTCGAAAAGGAATTTCCCTCAGATGGGTCCACATCGAAAACAAAGGGGGAGAATGCCGCTTTATAAAGAAACTAATCTTTATAAAAAAACTAATAAAGAGCAAACGAACCCCATTATACAGATGATAGGACAGGGCTAAGGCAGTAATCTCGACGGGGATTAGGATGAACTTTGATGAATAAAAGAAGAATTGGTATAAATTATCATAGGTGAAGCAAATCAAACCTATTTTCAGACAAAGAAGATAAAAAAACAAAACTATAGTGGCTAGGAAAGCCCCGGAGATTCTATGGGAAATTGGAAACGTCGAAGTGAGCTGTGGCTTATAAATAGGAAGATGAGGAGATAACGGGCGAAGGATATTCATGATATTAGGTTGGATCTCTCTTCATTCGCTCTGTTCGCGGAGCGGCATACCGAAAAAAAGAAAAGCGGAGGCCCGCCATCTGCTAGCATTGTGGATTCTTTATCAATGGCCCACCCTTTCTTTGAACCTTGTCAATGATCGAACTTAAAGGCTTCAACCTATTCATCTATCCTATCCCTCGCTTTATTTCACCGAAACGCATACAGTTGATTCCACAGGTACCACGGGCATGCTAGTAATGCCTGTTGGACTTTGCAAAACTTATTGCCTAACCTACTGGAGGAAGGAAAAAATAACTTAGCTGGTTTTTTTGTCGACAATCGGAACCTGAGAATATTCAAGGACCCGTTACCCGGCAGGGGAAAACCAACAGCACAGAGGCTCCGCAGCAAGAGGAGCCACAAACACGATTGTAGAAAGATACCAGGATTATACTCAAACAATATCAGCGGTACTCTCCGAAGTAAGCCCTGAAAAAAAAAAAAAGGTGCTACACTAATTGTAGTAAGCAGAACAGGGCCTCGGCCTAGGCAGTGATCAAAAAAAAATAATCATCAACGATGATTCGAAATCGAAATTATATGTAAATTCCTACAGAGCAGGGGAAAAAATACAAGAATGAATCTACGGAAAATGGAAAATATCGAAATAAGCCGCTTCACAGCTCGAATAGGAGATTTCATTTTAGGATTCTATCTGTTATGTGCGCTTTTCGCCCGCCGACTGGCGACGGGCTGGGCTGGCACTTCGGCCCATCACATCAAGGTGACAGGATTCGAACCTATGGCCCTCTGTACCCAAAACAGATGCGCTGACCAGACTGCGCTACACCTCGTTTCACCCTCCGAAGCATATAGATCCACCATAGTGCAAGAGCGCTCCCATTTTTTGGCTTCCTCTTTCACTTGAATTTCAAAATCCGTCTCGCTCCCGGCTACCTTTCCTTTGGACCCTTCGCCCGCTTAGAAGTGGATTCGAACCACTGACACAAGGATTTTCAGTCCTTTGCTCTAACCAGCTGAGCTACCTGAACCACTTTCCTAAAGTCTGTTTGATTCATCGAATAGCGCCCCTTGACTAGTAAGGGAAAAGCCCTTTACTAATCAAATAGTTAGGGCTTTTTTAGCTTGTTCGTCAAGCTTTCGAGCAGCTCTTTCAACTGCCGCCTAATCTCCCAACATGCTCAAGAACCGAGAGCCGTCCAGGGGCTGGACGGCCGGAGGGAGCTTGCTTATAGAAAGAAGATAGGCCGGTCAAACAAAAACAACGCGCAACGGGCTCTCCGCTCCTAGTCACTAAGTAGTGCTATTCTGTCCTCCTAGGGACTCCACCAAGAGGTTCTTTCTCTCACGTCATTTCGCCCGCCCGTTCCACTTCCGTGCCGGAGGAAATGGGATTCGAACCCATGATACAATCTTCTTGTATGTCGATTTAGCAAACCAATGCCTTCAGCCACTCAGCCATACCTCCAAGTTGTTGATCGGAATTGGATGTGGCGGGTTTGGTTGGTTGCCCGAAGGGCTATCTGATCCGATCAACTTCGTAAGCCGTAGCGCGCTAGCGCGCGTACTCTTCCTCTATCTATGAGCGAGACTCCATCCAAATCTGCCATTCGTTGGGCGAGGCCTTCTTTTCTATGAAGACCCCACCGCTGAATGATGAACTTTGCCAGTCTTCGCCTCCGACCCGACCAGGAGAGGACACAGGGTCAAGCCAAGCCCTTACCCGCCTGAATGGAATTCATATCTCCTTCGTCTGGTCGAGAAGGGAGGGGGAACTGGACTGTGACTCCTCTATTACATTACATTACGGATAAGTCCATTCTCGTCATGATCGATCCACGTGCTACCGTAGTGCCCGGAGAACCAGGCTTGCTTAGCAACCAAAGCTAGCTTACTAAGGCGACGGAATTTCTCGTTGATTGCACGAGCTAGCCAGCAAGTCTTCCGGTGACTAATCTCCCATCGCTAGAAAGCCCAACCGGATCTTCTTTCTCTGGTTTCAAAACCCCAACCAACCGGTAAGCAAAAGAAGCAAGCCAGCTTCGGTAGTGGTAGTAGCTTCAAAGGAATTGGTAGTATGTCTTGAATAGGAAAGCATTCATAATGTATGAACTCAACCCATGTTCAAGAGCTTGAACAATGAAGTGAAAGGCTTGACTTTCTGGTTTTCATCATTGTCGATAGAAAGAAGGGAGTGTTTTAATTTCCTTTGTTTGTTGACCGAATCCCATCTTTCTCAGTTACATGCCGATATTTGGCCTTTGTTTCGGCTTTTCATTTAATTAGCCTAAAAGTTCAAGAGTAGGACCGAACCGCTCCCCCTTTCCATTTAATCACTGACAAAACTTACCTTTCAATTCGACTTAACGAAACGACTTCGACTTTAGAACAATCAATCGAACGGCTAAGGCCAAGGTAAGGGCCTGTTCATAATCCCTATTCAAATAGCTTGCTTGACTGATTAAGATGAGGTGGCTTTCCTCTTGTTGCAGTCACTGTGGCTCTTGCTTGAGCTATCTTGCTCAGTTTTTCCTTCTTAGGGCATAGGGCGAAGATAAGATACTTTGTTGCACTCATTCATTCCGGAAGTTACTACGCTTCGCGCCTTCCTCTAACTAGTCTGCTCTGCTCTCATCCAGCAAGCTCTCTAACACTAGCGATCTCAAATCATTTCGTCCCAATCCCAAGTGGAATGCCAAAAGCAGCAGTTGATAGTGTCATGATTATAGATTATACCAGTCAGCCCAAGACCTTCAGAGACTTGAGCGGAGGAGTGGGGTAGCGAAAGAAGACAAAGGCTGTGCTCGACTTCACTCCCACCTTAGCCAACTTATCAGCCCCATTCTTGCCCTGACGAAAGGTAAAGGTATGGACACTCCCAGCTAGTAGAGATCGGCAATCTAGACTCATCAATGCAAATGCCATTAGGATCCAGAGAGCTATCCCCTGACTTAATCGAGGGTAGGTTTCCTAGTCACTAAGAAGAGGATAAGAACATTCATGAATAATGAATCTGATATAATGAGTGATAAGAAGTATAATGAGTGATAAGAAGATCTTTTCTTTCATTCATACTTTAAGGGAGGGATTAAGCTTTGCTGTGGCTTTCTAAGAAGTGAAAAAAGCCAGTCTTCGTAGACATGATAGCATGCCTCTTTTTCCTAGTAACTAACAATCTATCTATTATAGGAATCAATCTCTTCAGCAAGAAGTCCAGCTTAAGCCCTATCTTTCATCTTTGAATGTGGAATTTCCTTCCGCCTCATAGACATTAAGTTTAGCTTAACCCCTTTCCGTGGATGTGCTTTCTTATCGCTTGGCACCTTAGAAAGCAGTTTAACAAGACTTTCAACGATCTCACCTATTCTAGGTTATTTGAAATTGGAGTGAAAAGGGTAAGGTCTTTGAAAGATATAGGGAGAATATGTGAATCTTCTTTCTTTCCTAGTTACCTAAAAAATGCTAGGCTATTCCTTATCTTAACGTAGATCATCTCCGATCAGGGATTAGCGGGTTATCACTCCTCGATTGAGTATAGGAACTTGATTCCGGGAATGAGTTAGCCTATAGTATAAGAATATTTCAAAGAGTATCCCCTCATTGAGTATGAAATTCGTAGTCTACCATAGGAGGTAATCTGACTTGAATCGATTCACATTTCCAATACCTTATTGATTGAAGTAGGGATAAGACCTGTCCTCTATGATAGCTGCTAGCTTTCCTCGCTCTCCTGATAGTCGCTCTTCTCTTAGGCCTCTCTATAGCCTTCTCTCTATGAGCACTTTTCCTTAATAGGAAATGTAAATTGAGTTAAAACATCTTATTCTTATTAACAGACTCTAAGTCTAACCCGCGATTCGCCGACATTTAGGAATGTTTTTCCAATTAACATTCCCTTAGGGGAAACCAAACCTAACCTTTGCCGAATTAGCTCTAACTAGCCTTTTTAATCTCTCTCTAAAGGTAGTTCAGTGACCCGAGGGTAGGTGCTTTCTTTGCGAGTATGTCTGTTGATGGCGCTGTGTCCTATCTGCTCAAGGAAAGCTGTCCAACTCAATATGTTACGCATCAGCGGCATTTGATACATAATCCGCATCTGTTGTCAGAATTTCTACTATAAGGAAGGAGTAAAAGTCTGCTTAGTCTTCTCGGACTAGGCTTTCTTCGCATAGGCTACACAAGCTTAGGGGTGATTCACTTCTTCAACTGCTAAGAAGAATAGCTTACCTGATCGAGATTCCTATAATAAATAAGAAAAGAAGGCTCAGGACAGCAATGAGGATTAGTGGCAATTGCCTTCAACAAGGAGGAGATGCGAGGAATAGCTCATTAGATCCATTCCACTTCGAACTCCAAGTTTTAAGCAAACTGGCATCTACCTTGCCCTGTAGCCAGAATAGATAGATGAAAGGGGCGAAGGGAAAGCGAAGCTTTGAGTGACAGAGATGGAGATTCAACTTATCCCACGGGGAAATCTAGCCTTTATAGTATAGTGAAGCTAGCCTATTAGGCGCTGTGTAAGAGCTCTATGCTATCCTTTATTTTATATGGAATAGCGGTCAGTGCTGCTTGATTGACTGCTTTCAAGGTTGAACCAGATTCGGAGAATATAAGTAGGCGTAGAGGATATTGGGAAAGATCCCACATCTGGTTAACTGCTTGAGGAGTGCCGGCTCCAGGCTAGAGAAAAGATAGGCTCTTACTGAAGCTGTGAAAAAGAATTGCTAGCGAAAGTTTTCTTAGTTTAGTCCTCGATAAAGAAAGTAGCTAGGCTTCCTAGACCTGCCTCTCTCACTGCAATCGGAGTTAATATTGGAAAATCTTATTATAACTGCCTTATCGGAGACCATACTTCTAGTCTATGGCCTTAGTCAGTTCCAAGACCCCGGGTCGAGCCCTAAATAAGATTTTTTTGATCTTGCCTTTCAATGGATACAACTCCTTTTTTGCACCAACCAAGTCTCTTTTAGGTTGAGACAGTTCCACTAGAACGGGAATTTAGCTCGAAATGCGCTTTATTCGTTCGCTCGCCAAAGTGAGAACCCGCCGATCGATCCACCGGCCTCCATGTCCAGCAGTATACCTATGAGGTACCGCTCAAGCCAAGTAGCACGGTCTTCGGGAACAGGATTTATCTCTCCGAAGAAAGATTCATTTGTCCCTGCGGGCGAACTGATCCAGTTGAAACGTAAACTACATTTCTACCCCATCCCTAACAACTAACCTTGATGCAGCATCTAGGTAGTTCTCATCAGGAACCATTGTAACGAAGTAGGTAGACCCTTTAGCATGTGTCCTCTCAATGCCTAAAAACCTCTTCTTCTTTCTCCACTGTCGTCCTGCTTTCAAATAGGTTTTGTATTATGTACGATTGGAGAATCATTCTTTGGAAAAATCTTATGAACTATCTTCCCCATCTAACTTTCTATTTCGACACCTTCGGTAGACTACGAGTTTTGTTCTTTCACCGCCGGCTTGAAACCTTGAAGTTCTCCCCCATTCTCAGTTGATTGGGCTTCGTCTATTCAAGTTTGATATTACAAGTCGAATTTCGATCTTTCTCCATTCATTATATGCGAAATGATAGAAAGATCGGTAAATGAAGGCTTTCTATTGAGCGACGGATATGCTTTTTATTCCGATCGCTTTCCTTTCGCTACACCGCCGAGTTTGTAGAAAAAGCCCTAGCTTCTGAGCAACCAAAAGACAAAATAGACAGACGAGCTCATGATACCGACCGATTTTCCTTACTTTAATGGAAAAGCAGGTTTTCCACCTTCCACCTCGTCTTGTTGGGATGTTCTATCTCCCTCCTATATATTCTTTCTTGATGATGATGTGTAAAAGGGAACTCAGCACCACTCACATGGATTCGCCTTTTATGAGTTCCACGCCGACATGAAGGTGCCTGGGGCCCAACTTATGCCGAATGCATTCCTTCGTCGACTGTCTTGCATTTTCTTTAATTTCTTTATTAAACGACTGAAACCAACGCAGGACCGTACTCCTTGGCCACAAGCCCCGAACTTTTCAAGGATCAAGGCCACGGCTACCATTCCCATCCGCATTTTGCTTCTTCTTGACACACTCAAGTTTGGACCGATCCAATGAATGCCTTCAGGCAGAGGTTGAGATGGACCAGCATCAAGAGAATAAGAATCGGGCATAGGCGCGAGAGAGGAACCCAAAGGAAAGGTGCCATGGAAGAAAAAAAGGATCTGCTAACACCATCCTGTGATGTATTTTTATTAATGTTAATAGTGGATGGCGAATCAGATTCTGTAGCATCATTAGAGGTTCTACCAGTAGAAGTAGGGTCATAGCATAGAATGGATCTAGCAATACAAGATCTTCTTTTTTAGCTGTATATGATGCAGGTATGGATAAAAGGTTCCCCTTTTTTAAATTCGAAAAGAGATATACGAATGGAGCTACCGGATCATAGTATCTATAGTCTTTTGTCTCAATACCAATAAAACAAAAAAAAACAGATGACGCAGTGAGTTTGGTACGCTCACGCTTAGGAAGCACAGGACAAAACAAGCACATCCGAAGAGCTGAATGAATCAGGTTGAACACCATAAAGATAAAGTTTGTAATATGGTTCAAATCCATAAATTACAGAGGAAAGTATAAAATTAATAAAATAGGCAGAAGTGCCCCCGGACTAGGACAGATAATAAAGCCTAGCTTGCCAACCATATAGCGGAAGCTGGGTTCCAGCTCATATTGGTAGTTTCCGCATGATTTGAGCAGTTTGGTATGTACTTGCACCATAGTTGGCCTTTTCCTGCCTCGAAGAGGCGAGAGAACCTTATGCCAATGCAAGACCTGGCAAACCTTCCTGGAATCACTCGATCTCTTGGATGGGAAGAGCCCGCCCCTAGACATTGAGCACCTGCCCCGACACCTCATCAGGGTGCAAATCAAAATCCTGTCCAGAATACGAACCCGCGGAACAATCGAAATAATCAAGAGCGAAGGCAGGTCCAAAACGATCCAATTCCCTATGACCTATAGTGAACTCCTGCCACAGTTAATTCAAAACCATCAAATAGCTCCTGTGCTGCTAGAACCCTTCCATATCCCAAGTGGTATGATCCGAATGCTAGATGTGATTACCATGCTGGGGCAATAGGGCATTATACAGAAAATTTCACCGCATTCAAAATCGGGCCTTAATAGATTGGTTTGATTTCAAGAAAATGACCAATGCCTCCTGATGTTAATGTTAATACGAATCCTCTGCCGAATCATGGGAATTCCGGGGTAAATGCTCTTAGTGGAGAGTATTCAACATACTTCAAGAAGAGAGTATCCGAGGTTAGAAGGCCAATGACAGTCCTCTTCGAGATTCTGAGTAGGGCAGGTTTAATTCCATCAGTCCATGGATACTATCAGGGATTCAAGCCCGATGAAAGTTGTGACTTTAATATAGAAAGAATCGGCCACTCAATTGCTATCAATTCATAAAGAAGGTACAAGAGTTGATGGACGCTAAATGGATTCTTATTGGTTTGTAGAATGAAGACGAGGCCGAAGTGGAAGATGCTGACCAAGTCAATGCCATACCTGAAGAATCTTACTTCTCCAACCCCCCAAAGGGGGTCCTCGACCAATTCAGCGGACATTTCTACCCCAGAGGTGACTTCCGGCACACAACAGCCTCTGTTAATCCAGTCTAATGGAAGTCAAGTGGAGCCAACCCTATCGCTTTAGTAAGGCATCGCTTTTGGTCGAAGCCAGGTTTCATTCAAGATCATGGTTTGCTATCTTCCATAAGATACCAAGCATAATAACAATTTAGCGGTATCTTACCCTCCTGAGCGGTATGAAGCCCGTAGACAATGGCTTGAGAGAGATGCGATCAGGACCTCTTCTCGGCCAGCAGTTCAATCCAGAAAGAGTTGAGCTCAGATAGCGGAATGGCATGCTCTAAGGCCAGTCGAGAAAGAGTGATCTCTAGAGTGTCAACACAGACTTCGAAGATAGGCGGCATCTCGGAGTCTAACTCTTTGATCTGACCTAGGCCTAAAACTTCAACTCAACCTACCCTCGCTTCAAGCAGTGAAGAGAGGATAAGAAAGAAGCACTTCCCAACAGCCTAGCATCTTTTTTCCAGTCTATCTTTCCCAAATCTAAAAAATAAAAGAAGTAATATATCTGATCACTCCAGTCACACACGTAGGTTAGAAAGAAAGAAGTTTACTATCTCCTAATAGTCTCTTCTCTCTTCACACAACTCTTCCTTTCCCTATATCTCCTAGAGCAAAAGAGCAGTTCTTTTAACACAGCTGGGGATCCGACTCTACAGAAGAAATGGATTCGGTAATGGTAGAATATATAGAAAGGCTTTCGAAACTACGGTTTAGTATAAAAGCTCTGTCTAAGCCCCTACTAGTCTTATTCTTACGATACCATAGGACAGTAGTAGTTCCGGAAGCTAGAGAGCAACTCATTCACTCATAAAGTCAGAACTCGATCGCTATCTCCTCTCTTAAACAATCCTATTCCCTCAGCCAATTCTACTTCTTTATTTATCAGGAAGTGCAGAAAATAAAGTACTTTCCAAAGATTGGAATCTCATGACCCCATCCCTCGATCGTGGGGGTACTCTTCTCTACTCATTCCGCTCTTGCCTTCGTCCTTTAGTGAGAAAAATCAACGAGGAAGGAAAGCTTTCACATTGCAGTCCTATTCCAGTTCTTAAACCCAATCCACCTTTATCCTTCGGTCTACATTGGACCAGCTGATCGTATGGATGGTTCGGTCGGTTGCTACACCAGAGAGATAAGAGAAGGTCTTCCGGCAATATCAGGCATACTATAGTAATCGATTATTTGGTCCTTTTGCGATCGAACAACTTATGAACAGTTGCTGCCTACATAACCGACCTTCCAGACCAAGGGAAGCAGGTATCAGATCACTTTAGTTCTATACACCTTTTATTAAAGCAGTTCCTTTACTGTATTTTGAATGAATTCAAGTCAGTAAAGTAGTCTGGTGGAAGGGGCCCACCTCACCTCTCCCCTTCCCCCCGTATCACGGGAGCAATCCAACCAAGGATAACTCACCATGACAAAGGCCTGCCTTTCAGTGCGTGAAAGAAGTCCTGCTCTTTCACTGCCTTACTCCGGCTTTCAACATTCGCTGTTCGTGCTTGAAAGCACTCTCCTATCTATCCTTCGGCCTCGTGTCAGAAACAGTTGACTGAATCGAACCGCCCGAGAAGGCAAATAGACCCGTTCACCAGAAACTGTTGCGATTCCCTCTAACTGCGCCAACTGCTCCACGTTTCGTTTCCCCTCTTGCTTCAGCTTCAACACCGTTGATTTCAATGTATGTTGTAAGAGAAGCAAGAATCTGTATGGTGAATGGAATCCATTCTCTGAGATCTGGGAAGAGTAGCCGACCTAATCAATCTGCTCTTAGGAGACCCGGCCAACTCAGTCAATCTCCAGGTCCCTAACGAACGAGTCATTCACTTTTGTTTGATCAACCAATGGCTATAATGACCTTCGCGAATTGCTGACGTCAATCGAGATCGATCGGATTGAAGCTCTAGCATCTGACTTGAATTGGGCCATTGTACGGATCCGTATCAAGACAGCTGTCGGCCAAAGTGTTATGTTATCCCAGTAGATTCCTCATGTTGATTGGCAACTATTGTATTGCACAGGTTCACTTTTCATTTCTTTAATCCCACCTAGATCTTTCTGCAATTGAGCTAATTGTCCCTTGAGCATTGCTGCCTCTTTCTTTGGAGGTCGATTAGATTATTCCGTTCCTTCTTCAGATCTTTTCACTTCCGTTCCTGTAGTGGACCCTTTTTTTTTACATACCAAAAAGCCCGCTTATTCACATAATGATGAAATCGATCTTCTGCAGTAGCTGATGCGACTGAATCAGCTGCTTTCTATTTTCAATGAGCGGGAGCTTTACCCGCTGCATTGAATATTAGATCACAGGGAAAGAACGAGCAGTTCGAGGAGGTATCTAAATCCTCTACTTAGCTAGAGAAAGTCTTCTGGCCGGTGTGTTACCTCCTGGGAGATAGCTCCCAATCCATCTTCGCTTCAAGCCCAACAGTGCCAAGACAGATTCAATCTAGAGCGCCGCCGGGTTCATTAAGAAAAGAAAGAGAGCAAGTAGTCTGGATTTCGCGAGCAGCAGTGACAAAGGAGGACGAAACCCCAAAACTGAAGACTGCGTAACGTCGTTCCGTCCGGCTGGGGGTAGATCGTTGTGTCAGGGAAAGGAAATCCTCCCGATCATTGGGGAATCTTCGAATTCAGGGACCAATTTCCTGACAAGGAGCTACGGAAGTTGAGTCACGGCCCTGACCTCCCTAAGAGATCATGTATCAATCTTAGAATATATATAGACATGCCAAGGTGTCCCCTTGCCTTGCGAGGCCACCCTATCTCTTAGTGTACTGTACCGGGGCTAGTGCCGTCGAAGAGGCTCGACGGGAGCGGACTCGTTATCGTGTGGATCGCCTTGTTACACAACTGGAGGGAGAGATTTCGAGCGAGACTTCTCTGGAGAAAGATAGGCAGGATAGCAAGGCAAGGGAGTTGTGGAAGTGCTACGGGCACATATTAGTGGCCTGACGGACGAGGTCACCATACTAAAGTGTAAGCAATGGTTCGACAGAGATGGTTCGGATGTTGGTGCCAGAGCCAAAGGTATTTACGGGCCCCCGAGATGTTCAAAATTGGTCAAATGGGAGACGGTGTGTCAACCGAAGTGTAATGGGGGATTCGGTCTTATAAAGTTGAGACAGACCAATGAGGCGGCCTTGCTTATGAAGCTGGGATGGGGGATCCTCTTGAAACCAAATGCTCTTTGGGTGAGAGTTTGTCGGTCAAAGAAGTATTTAAAGGAGTCAATCAATAGGGAAAGCTCATATGGCATAGATTAGTGCATGGAAGAAAGAGAGAATGTGCTTTGACATCCTCCCACCCAGTCTCGCTAGTGAATAGAAGTACCAGGATTGAACATGACTGCCTCCGCTAAGGAAACCCAGAACTCATTCCCAGATCAACAAGTCTATCGATTAGATCAGTCTACCGGGCAGTTATCAAGTAAAGAGAGCTAGGCCATGCAAGGATTGAAAAGCGGCATAGAAAGGCAAAGACAAGTGAATACCTGCAACCAGAGCTAGACAATTAGATTTCTATAGAAAGGCAAGCAGTCAAAGTAATAGACAAGTACCAATGATAGGATAGGTCTAACGTCTAACACCAAG
This sequence comes from Syzygium oleosum, assembly GCF_021117445.2. Classification (NCBI taxonomy): domain Eukaryota; kingdom Viridiplantae; phylum Streptophyta; class Magnoliopsida; order Myrtales; family Myrtaceae; genus Syzygium; species Syzygium oleosum. Next base: position 468,563 of record NW_026607547.1, on the reverse strand, counting down.
CCCAAGCATACAAGAGAGAGCAAGGCAAGTGCATAGCTTGCTAATTGAATCTCCTTTTTCGGGTATTCAATGCTTGGACTGGTGCATGGAAAAAAGCAGTAACAGCCAGTACCTGTCCTAGATTAGTGGACATCTTGCTTCTGACATGCCTGTCCATCTTCATTCTATATGATGTGATGTTGCTAGTTCAATCTGCTAGTTAGACTAGTCAGAGAAGCTGCGGTGAATCAATCAGTCTTAGCTAAGGAAAGCTTTTTTTTATTCTAATTGGACACCCATTGGAAAGTGGATGAAAGAGACCTGGAATAAGCAACCGTACAGCTAGCATTGACCTAGACTGTCCGGGCGGATCCAGTACCGGCATTATGAGGCAGTTTCTCTGTGCAGAGGGGCTGCTTGTTCGATGCGAGATAGATTGAGATAGAGATGTGTGTTGAGTCAAAAGAGTAACCGGAATACCAGATCAAACACAGCTGACATGGGAGAGAGTGCTGCTTTGGCTGTCTCCCAATCATGCTGGTACTTTGACTGCTAGGATAGGAGCTAAATAAGGAAAGCTCTCTGCACAGTCACTCGTGCACCTGCCTTGATGGAAGTCCCTAACTGCATACTGGCATATCCTAAATAGAATCTATTGCCTATCTCACAGCTAGAAGAGAGTAGAGTTTCTTCATTTTCTCTTATATAAGATCTCGATTGGTTATATAAGAGAATAGATGCTAGAGCTAGTTTTCTAGAATAGAGAACATAGAAGGAAACTTCTCTCAAGGGAGTCGAACTAAGGCATTCTCTCATTCATGTTGAAAAGCGCTTTCAACCTTGATATCGGAACACCTGGAAAGGTGAACTCCACTCCCATTTGAATGAGACAAAGACACGTTTTGAATACCATTGATGACCATTGGAGCTATTGAAGGTGATTGGGGCGAGAGACCCTCGGGAGAGGATTGATAGTCTATTTCACTCGACCATCGAACCATAGTACGATGCGATGCTTGCGAGTCAATTGCACTACTGGATTCTTCCCTGCCAAGAGGATCTGACCAACTTGAACTAGAACTGGGACTGTCGCTAAATCCGTCCCGGTCCAAGACTATACTCCTGGGCACAGGCTTTCCTTTCGAGACAGAAAAAGAAAGGGGATGTACGCAATCCAATAAGTTAGGGCACAGGGCTGGCTTGCAACTGGATGACGAGGATCACTGTCTGCACTTAAGAAACCGTGGACAGACTACCACCGAACTGGACTTCCACTGGCTAGTCTGGCGAATGAGAGAAAGCTAGCGGTCTCGGCAGTCATAGCTTCTGCGGTATCGGACTCTGATCTCGTCTTTCCCCATCTCCTCCGGCAGAAAGGGCTCCAACAAGGGTTTCCAAATAGCGCACGCGGGATCCACTGTAATAGTTAGCGAAGGACTCTTATGCGCGAAAGCATTTTTGTCTCAGTCTAAGTAAGGAAGGGAGGTTCTACAGTGCTAAAGTGATAATTGAGACAGGGAGAAGAATGTTGGAACAGAAGAGCTACAGACAAGAAGAACTACCGATGTTCAGTGTACCGATCAGGAACTAAGACAGACGAGCTTCCCTCACCGAACTCACTAAGCGAGGGCCTTGTTCAAGTCTTCCAATACGGAGTGCGGAAGGTTCAAAGTAGGAATCTCTATCCGCCCGATCCGATCCATAAGGCTTCTTCCGTACAGAGAAGTGTTTCGGAGTGGAGAGATGTACGGAATGAGTGGTTCACGCACACTAGATGGCTTAACTGAGAGACCCTCTTCACACACATATATAAGGGCTAGTGCTTGCCGAGCTGTCTAAGATGACTAAGATAAGCAACTATGACTACGAGTGGGTACTAATCTAATCCATTTGACTAGTTCCCTGAAGCTTCACATCAAGCTATGAAAGAAAGCTTGGGCGAAAGGAGAAAGCTCTCAGAAAGAAAGAGGTTAACTCATCGCCCTATCCATTTGCTTATACTACATTATGATGAAAAACTCTTTGTTCATTTTTTCACAAATAAGGAACACTGGGAATTTGCGTTCCGGGATCCTTGATCAGGCCCAGATCAGAGGAAGACAAAGAGTCCGGGTCAGTCAGAAAAGAGGAGACCACTCAATTCACCGACTGGTGACGGAGCCTTCACCATTTGATCGGATCGGTCTTAGACTATTGGATTGGAGTTGAGCCCAATTCTTCGCCTTTGAAGGTAGGTTCACGCCCATGAATGGTCTAAGAGGTTCAATAAATCAAAAAAAGCCTACGAAAGAGCGAGGACTATAACTCAAACTAAGGGGAGGGGCTCTCGTCTTATACGATCTTGGAGAGAGGTCTTTGTCTCAGCACTCAAAGTACAAGAAAGAGGCCTGCTCCACAAGCAAAAAAGCACGGAAATGAAAAGAGAAAGTCTCCTTCATGACTCTAGATAGCCTTCAACTTCCTTTAAGCCTAGTGAAATCAATCCCACCTGTCCCTTAGTTCAGCGCAAGAGAATGGATAAAAGAAGAAATTTGAAATCCCATATCGACATCGGAATCAACAGTCAAGGAATCCAATCAGTCCCGCTCGGATAGGATAAGAACCTCCCCTCCACTATCAAATCTTACTGTGAGAGTTTCCGGTGTGATCCAATCAATGGCAGAGAATCTAACTCAACTCTCTTCCTTTCCGTCTTTAAACCCACCGCCCTATACTGCGAAATGAGTTTGTTTCATAATAAGTTGCAAAAGAACTAGAATGAACACCATCTGGAGCTATGTCTGAAAGAAAGTAGATTAATGTAGGTACGCTTAGCGCTTGGTAGGTCAGGAGCAGAGGTTGTAGTATAGTTGTTCCAAATCCAACTTCTGAAGCACAGGGGATATCCAGTTCACTTTTCATAGGTTTTCCTAATCAAAAAGCCCTGTTATAGCAAACTAACAACTATAGTTTCTAATGAAAGGAAATGGGCTAGCCAAAGCCGACAATAAGAGGCGAGAATGATTACGCGATTGCTGTTCAAAGAATACAGGATTAAAACCTTCCCTCAAGTAGACAGGCAAGTCTGACGTGCTAGCTCAATGTTGTTCATTCTTTGCTAAAGAAATAGGGCTTTTTCACTACTTTTGCCAGTCAATGGGTGGAACATTAGGTTCCCTTTCTCGTTTTCTGGTTAGGAAAGAGCTTCCTCAGCGATCTGCCTCATTGCAGGAGGAAGGAACCGGAGCAACCGCTGGAAGGAAGCCTAATGGTATAATTTCACAGACCATGCTTGGGACGCTTCCTCCTTAGTTAGTGCTTTTGAAGTATCCATTTGAATATCTTTTTCAGTGCCCGGTTTCCACAAAGCATTGCCCTTCGTAGCTGCATTAGGAGACATTAGATAGACTCGGGTGATACACTAAGAGAGTCGGCTAGGTAGTATACAATGAAGATTCCCCGCCTGATATCTAGGAAAGCTCCTTTCTGCTGTGCTTGCCACTACTGCCTAATAGGGCGTTAAGCAGTAAAATAAGTAGGCTTTTTTTCGATTGAAGCTCTCCTCGAACCATTTCTGATGATTGAGCCTATCCCATCGCGGGGAAGGGGGAAGAAGGACCCATTTTCTTCTAAAAGAGCCTATTCGGGGCATTCATATGTTCACCCTCTTATTCTACTTGTGAAATTCCTCCCTTCAAATCAAAGAGCAGTGGATTCTATCACCGGGGATTCTGGGCATCCTAACTATGAAACAGTTCCTTCTTTCAAAGACCCTACTGGACATTATTGACTTGCAAAGACCGATTCTGCTCGGGGGTATATCTTTGCATAGAAAAAAGAAGTCTTGGCTAAGCCTTAGGCTAGTGAGTCCAAAGAGGCAGAGTCAAAGCAAGGAGTTAGCAAACTGGCATACTTCACTAAATCAGTCTAAGCCGGAAAGCCGTCAAGCAGGCAAAGTCTAGCTGCCTATTCGATTCCGAAAGTCCTGCTAAGATTAGCAGCGCTTACTCGAGCAGCGGTTACGCAAAGAGCGGATATTGCAAAGAGGTGGTAATGCTAATTAAATCAATTCCATAAGGAAACAGCCATACATACCTTATCTCTTTCTCAACCTGCTAGCTCTCGAAGGGGGGAGTAAGCGAGGGATTCTGTGTTGAAGGAAAAAGCCCTGCTCTCTTTGCCTTTTTTTTTTTAGAGGGAAAGTTTTAGTTCTTCCCAGACGGGGATTCCCGGATGGCGAGAATGGGCTCTTTTTGGCGCTGAGGCAGAGACGGTTGATTTTCCTTCTTTCTGCATCTTTCTTTTGGCGGTCCGAGGGCAGGAATCGTTCAATGCTATCTAGCCGGTAGTAGGGAAAGCTGCCTTCTTGATGTAGTTGCTTTTGAATCGAGATTGGCATTGCCTGGGTCTTCTTTGAGCTAAGAGTCATTACTCTATTATGATTGATTGCTAGCAGTAATAGAATCGAAAGGAATAGAAAGAGGAGATCCCATGCAGTTAACTCGAAAGGAAATGGAAATGAGTGACTCTGGGGTGAACCAATTGCTTCAAGAGAGGATTTGCTTCGCTTTCTTTCTAAAAGATGGTATTCCTTGCGCTTTCCTCTTTTAGATTAGAAAGATAGCCCTTACTTTACTGAAAACTGATTAAGGAAGTCTTGACTGATTCATCTAGAAAACATAGTCCAACTTGCATGTGTTAAGCATATAGCTCTTCTGAAAGATTCGCTGGTAATGGAAAGAAGGCAGGCAGTCGGTAGGTGTGTGGAATTGGTTGAGGCGAGAAATGATCGGATACAACTGCGAAACTATTACATCAGCATAAATGGAATGATGCGATGGTCTCCATGTGTGCGAGTCAAAACATAATAGGTGATGGAAAATCCACATAACACTTAAAGGGTATTCAAAGGATGAAGCTCCTTATAGTAGCATAGTAGCACGGACTTCTTTGAGTAGACGGTTGAGATAAATCCCGAAAAATCCATCAATAAATGACGAACCCCATGTTGAAGTTTCCCATCGTGTGGCGCGGGGAGGAGCAGAGTCATCAATAGGTAAAGAAGGACAGACAGACAGGCTCAAAGACCGGAAGAAGGACACCCACTCGCCCTAAACAAATGAATAAGGTTGGAGAGGGCTTTCGCTCTCGACCGCGGGCCGCCCCTGGAATTCGTTGGTTTGTTCGCCCGGGCGGTGAACCATCGATCAAAACAAGGCAAGTCGTTCAGTTCATGATTAGGATTACCCGACCGGACACGGATTGGAGTCATAACGACGAAAGGGAGGCGAAAGAAGATCATGAAGATTGTTGCATATGAATAGAATCGCACTTGGGAAAGGGAAGTGAATCCCTTGAAGTTCATCCATCCGGCATTGGATGCGTCCGTACCGAAGACGAATTTCCTGGCAAAACGTCTTTGACTACATAGGGTCCGACAAAATGGGGCTTGAACTTGACTCCTGTGTATTCTCATCCCATCTATTAAGCACTTCAGGTCAACGGTACCGCATACCGCCGCCCCCTCTTCTTAGCAGCCCCGGTCTGAAAAGAACATTTATGCATCGGCCCGGGAAACCAAGTCTCGGGACAACTAGTTATTAGAAACCGGCAATGCTTCGTTGAGCAAGTTAGCGACCGGTGGTTCCCGAATACACAGGCCCAGGGAGTGCCCAGCTGAGAGGATCCTGTCTTTCACGGGTCATTCCTAGTACCCTTGGAAAGCGAAAGGATGCTCTATTCCCAGCTAAAAAGGTTTCATCACGAATCCCCGAAAACCTTTGTCAAGACAGGCACGAGAGCACCCTTTTTCGGGATATTCCACTGACGTAGGTAAGCTCCCCATCTTATCCGGCAGCTCCGGTACTTAGACAAATTAAACTATCTCCAGAAAGACCATTTCGATCGATTCAAAGAACTGCGCCTGCTGGGATTCCTGCGAAACCCCGACTTTCGGTACACTGAATGCGTTCCCTTTTTCAGTCTTTACCAGTCCCTGAAACGAAAAGCTAGAAAAAGGATCTTGGGGGGGAACCCTCTAACCCGCTTTCCCCCTCCCCCCATATGGGGGGCCTCGCCTTTGTGTGAAGGCTACATTCGATTTGGAATCGAGAAAAGGGCTAAAGCCCTAATTTCACTATATCAAGAATCAAATTGAAAAGATTTTGAACCCCAACTCCAAAGGAAGGGCATTTTCGGGGACTAGCCTGCTTTCACAATAATCGAATTCCTCCCGGGAACACACGAAACAAAGATATGAACTGGGTAAATAGAAATGGAAAAGAGATGTTTCCAATTCATCCAAATCATAAGCTTTTTCTACATCCATATGATCTACTAAAGTGGATCGGTATTGGCCAACTAATGAAAGCAGATCGTGGTCCATGGAGTCCCAAGAAGGTAAGAACTCCAACCTGTCCGATGCTTCTTCGGCCAAATACGATATACAAGTAGGACCTGCACTATGAGCAAGCTGTGCGAAAAACCGCTTCTTTTTTCCGGTTCCGCAACAACTTGGGCGAAATGAGGTTCTACCGGGAAACCATGGATTTTTTAGTTTTCGCCATTGGTTACTGGTCGAGCCACTGGAATGGAATGAGATAAGAATCTCTGGAGATCTTTCTTCTCCACTTACTCGTAACAGGCTTTCCCTCTGTAGAAGACTTCTTCCAAATGGCATAATTGTCCAATTTATTCCTCGATCTTCAACGAAGACTGACTCCTCCTACTTCTCCTTCTCTCCTCCGCAGGCGTCCATTCAAAACAACTAAAAAAAGAAAAAAGCAGGGTTACGCATACTCAAGTACTCTTATTAGAAGCAAGTATAGACCTTAGATAGGGAGAGTTTGGGCCATGCATTCGCAGATCTTGGGAAACTCCATTCAAAAAATGGAGTTCTCTTTGGTCCCTTACTACAACATCGCCCCCTAGGAGGTCAAGTTCATCTCGCTTTTCGTTTAAAAAATCCACGAAGGCTTCTTCTGGATTGTAAGCAGCATTCGTTGCCAAGGCAGGATGCTGAGCAAGGATATTTTGAAATATACAATACGCGTTATGTTTTTGTTCTCGTATTTGTAGATCTCTATTCTCAAAGTCGAGTAATCGATAATATTCCTTTTGAGAGGAACAATTATCGAGTTCCCCTTTTATTTCGGTCCAAAAAACTCCCTTTTCCTTATCAAGAATAAAAATGCTTTTTTGAGCTTCCAAAAAAGAAATTCGGTTGTGCATGGACGATTCGAACCCACTATTGTGGGTAACGGGCCAAGGCTCCAGTAGCACCCGCTCCTCGAAGGAACTCTTCCCCGTCCACGAGGAAGAGTTTGACGAGCCCGAATCCCCCGAAGAGGCCATCATGACGGTACTGTATTCTGTCTCGGCAGTCATGACGGTGCCCACACCCAAAATCACAACAAAAGAGAAAACCTCACTTAAATAAAGACCTACTTGAAATTTCAAGTAAAGTCTCAGAGAAAAGGAAAAGAAATTATATATAAATAATATATATATATAAATCATAAAGACAAGGCGAAATCCGTACTTTTCATTCACATGAAACGAATAGCGATGAAAGAGTAGGATCACTAACAAAATCAGTGTTCCAAAAAGTACGAGATTTAGACCAGTGGGCATTATAGCCCTTCCTTCTGAACCTAGAAAACGTCCAAAAAGAAAGGCTTAAATGATATTTAGAAACGTTGCTAGAGCAGCAAAGAACAGTTTTCTAGCCTGCATATTCGTGGAATTCAATCTCATTTTGACAGCTGATTTCTGAATGGTTGAGTAATTCAAAGAAAATGATGGATTTCTAGCCACGGAATGAATCAAAGAACGGAAGACGTTTCCAATACCGACAGCTTCTCCCGCTAAAGCAATTGTAGCAGCTCCGGCCCCAATTAATTTGGCACTCTCTAACATAAAGAGTGGAGGAATTCTCCTCACGCTACGCTTTTTCATTCAAGATTTCATCTTATGGGCTCTTCGTTCATTCTATGCGTCCTTCCTTCTCAATGCCCGGGCATCCATCCAATGCATTCTAATTCAAAGGAGAAATAGAAATATTTGATAGGATTCGATTCATTTTCATTCATAGGAAAAATGATTGACCCATCATCCGAAGAAACGGAAAAGACTACCCTCCAAGAAATTGTATAACTTGGAGAAAGTACTCACTTTCCATTCCCTGAGACAGAAGATCACAATAAAGATTGTTTAGAAAGCTTACTCTTTCTTCTCGATAAAGGGGACGTAAACTGAATTCAATATCAAAGAGACGCTCGATTACCTCTTGGAGATTGACTCCTGTTGGTAAGCTCACATCTACAGTAGTATCGCGATATACTCGAAACAGAATTACTAGTTCCTCGATTCTCTTTTCTTTAACAACATTTATTGCTAACTCAGTGACCTTTCGGTCCATATTCAGAAGATTTAATTCTTCTATCATTTCGCCAGCCCTAATGCCTACAAGAATAGCTATAGGCAGAGCCAAACCCATACTCGAAACGAAATCGGCAACGAATTTATCCATTATACTGACTCTTAGATTCACCTTCTCTGAAAGAAGACCGCCAACTCGTATCCCGAAGATACAAGACAAGCAAAGCGGCCGGTCCTCCCCAAGTTTAGTGTAGTGGGGTGTGGTGTGGTGAGGTTTTGCCTCACCAGGAAGTGGGAAATTGGGGCAAAAGCCGAAACGGAACTAACGGAGATTGAGGTATACTCCGTGCTGCGAAAGGGATTCGGCCAGTAGAATACTGAGTCTTATTGAGGCCATGAAGACGGACAGCGCTTTTAGCCTGCCTATTGCCTATAGGGTTCGATTCGATCTTGTACTTTGGTACACTGAAGACCAAGCCAATCTCGACAAAGTGAAAAGTGGAATCGATTCGATCATTCAAGTCGGAAAGCATTTATCGACGCTAGGATCCGACCTACGTTAAAAGCTTTCTTTTCTTATGAAATTTCGATTTAATAGCAAACAATGGTTATTTCAAACACCGTCTACTGTCCCACCAACAAAGACCAAGGGCTTCTTCTCTGTGCTTGGGATGAGAAAGGCTGCTATTTTAAAGGCAAGTAACCCCTAAGTGAGCTAGACTCAGCATCAGGAGAAAAGTTAGACGAGGTCCCTTCTGTCTTTTCACTTTTAAAAAACCTTCACTGCATCAACCATTTTTGGGGGAAAGAGATCTCTGAAGGCTAGCTTTGCTATGCTATGTCACAGGCGAGCTGAGGTGAGCCGAATACTCACTACCATTTTTAGAGGTATTGAATCGAGGCAGGGAACGAGGGAAGGACAAAAGTATACGGAACGAGAAGTGAAGGCGGGGGCAGCACCTATTGAAAACCTTGATCCAGAACCATAATGGGGTTATCCTAATCACCACCTCCCTTCCTTCTCGCGGGGGGATGTGCTACATCTTGGATGTAGGAGTGACGACCCGTGGTCCAATCTAGTAAAGAGGTTGGGTGCCAGTGGTCTGTCTGAGGACGAGGGGAGCTGGTTCAACAAGCTCTTTCTTTTCAAAGAAAAGATGGTTCCATGGATCGGGTTTTCATTTCAGAAGCTGCTAGAATGCATGTTAAGTCAGTCAAGAGGGGTCTTAGATCATGACGATTCTTAGGAAAAAAAGATGCTTTTTTCAGGACATATCTTAAAGTCCTAAAGGATTGAAAAGAAGAGTGAGCGACGAGTGGTTCAATCCGGAATGAGAATGAGAGACCACTAACGGAAAGAGTTTTATAAAACACTAGGGTTTCTTGCATAAGATTTAGCGAGAAGTCCGAGTAATCAAAGGAGTCTGAGCGTCGGTTCGCTGCCCTAACCGTGCGATTTCAGGGCATCTTTTCAAGTATTCATCTAAACGAAATGCTGATGTCGGGTATCATCTCGATCCATTGGCAGCAGAAAAGAGTGATAGCTAGCTTCATTCTAGAGGTTCGAAACTATATAAGTCTTCCTTCCAAGTAAGGATGGAAGATCATATGCTTACACTATATCCCTCAATCCCCCCAAAAAGAGGGGCTTTCCTGGCGACCTTACCTACACTTGGTAATTGAGGAGTAAAATCCTTCTTTTGATCTGAAGCCCTAATCCTTTGAGTGTATCGGCGTTTCGGTTGTATTTTTTCTTTCTCGCAGAATCCCCCTTAAAGTCTCCCTCTTATACCACTTAGTAAGGGAACGAAGGGCTGGTACGTCTTAATAGATGTTTTGGTAAGCAATTCTCTTCCCTCTGTTAAAGCTACTCGACATTCCGGATTCCGGACTGAGCTTATTTCGATTTCGGTAATCGGTCTCGGAAATAAACCACTAACTGTTGGAGTGAGCGATCCGAGGGTGAGTTTCTCTTATCACTCTATCGGAAGAGGAGAGGCTATCCAACATCTTTTCTAGGCCTAGGCAGTACACTTCTACATTAGCGCACTCTCTCTTGCATTTCTGATTCATTTCTATGGGCGGTCTTTCTTGTGAGGAGCTACATCTTTCCTTTCATGAAGGAGTGAGGGGTTCATGGATATGGACCACGAACGGAGATAGACGGATTGACACTTCTTCTTACTTCTAAGAATCAGTCAACACAGGATTACCTACTTGGAAATCCCTCTCAAAGCCTTCGACGTACCACAGCCTCTTATCAAGCAGCTTCTTTTCCTGCTTCAGGACGTGTAGCTATATGGTTCTTGGGGTTGTTCCTTTCGAATAAACGCCTCTTAAGAGAAAGACCTCTTATGGCTTTTCCTTGATCCGGAGCTCTTTTTCGTTTCGTGGTTCGGCAAGCCGTGATTACCGTTACCCGCCTTTAGAAAATGCGTTCGACGCTACGGCTACGGGCCTTCCTGCTTTGCTTAACAAGTATAGCTATCCCCCAAGTTCCTGGAAAGTGTGCAATATAAGTAAGAATAAGATAAGATGAGGAAGAAGTGGAGTTTCGAAGTTCCTACATCGACTCGGTTTGAACGACCTTCTTGATCAATCACCTTTTTTGGGGCTGATATCGGCATTTTGATAGCTCCCGATGGGTCAAGGCATTAGGCTTTTCTTAAACCTTGTTGAAAGATAGTCAGTGAATGAATGTCCCTCGTTGTAGTAAGGGGTTTGGT
>NW_026607547.1:407500-450000 GCF_021117445.2 Syzygium oleosum | reverse complement strand
TCCCTGAGAGCTTGTCCAGTACTACCAGTACCTGAAATGCATCTCCTTCGACGAGCCCTTTCCTTTGTGGGGTGTGCAACGTCCTTCCCCTTTTCTGGGTCCTCAAACCAGACTAACTATACTATAGTTAGGGTCTCCATCTTTTGACTTCTTCTAAGATGCGACCCCAGGTATGACTGTTCAAGTTCTCTAGGCTATGTTTTAACCTCGTTAGATAGCGGAGTTGTTCCCCTTCGGCTAACTCTTCGGCGTGACTGGCCACATAGTCTGCGGCGTCTTCCACCGCATCGCATTTGTCGGGGTTGAATCCCCTCTCCTGAGCGATTTCCTTCGCTCGTTGGCGGATCTCTTTGATGCGTGTGTCACGCCTGTCGTTGTGTCTTTCGACAGCTTTATACTCCTTGGAGGCCCGAAGCTCCCGTTCCCTTCGACTTTCTTCCTCCTCCGAGGATGGTTCAAGGGGCGCGGGTTCCGGATCTGTTTGAGGCGGCAAATTGAGATCAAATTGCGGCCGCTTCGATGAGCTAGTACCACCACTCCCATTTCCTCCGAAGGAAAGAGGAACTCCATCCATGGTTGAAAGTAAAAAATCGATCCATTCCACAAATAGAAACCATAGGGGGCACCAAGTCAAGGCCCAGTCCCCAAGGCCTTGACTTATCAACAATACGGTGAAAGTAATCAGAAATCTCAAAAAGCAAAAACATATAGCTGAAAAAATCTTTTTCATGTTCTCTTCTCTTTCTTCAATTTCACTTCAAGGCTGGTTCTGAACGCTGCGTAACATCATCTTAAACCACCTTCACGGCACACTTTCCATATCTTTTTTCCTTATCGACTACATGTACATTGACGCATCGAAACTTTCTTTCGAAAGTGAGATCACCACTGGCTTGAAGAAGGAGTGAAAGATCACTCCTAAATGCAACCGTTCTATTATATACGATAGCACTTCGCCATGGATGATACGATAACCTTTCTTGCTCGTTTCTTGATTGAAATTCATTTTGCTTACTTTTTTATTTTCGAAGTGAAGTAGAAGCACCCATTTTTATTGGTTGAATAAGAGGTGAATCATCCTATTGGTATCTCCGAAATGTTTTGCGCTCACACTCCTTATGGTGAACAGGGCTATTGATTGGATTTAGAAAAGAGAGTAGGTCCCCGCAAGAAATGGGATAATCGATCTTTCTATCTTACGCAAGTTCTGCTTTTTCTTTATTCGTTCTGAGGCTTGCTTCTCTTATTTAAGACATTTTTATAAAAGGTTAGCTGAATAGCCTGTAGCAGAGTTGATTTATGGTATCCCCTTCCCTCTATGCTAACTTCACTCCCCGGGGAGAAGAAAGATATGACTGAGAGCCAAAGCTTCATGCTGACTTGCCAAGCAGCCAATTCCGTCTTCATCCATAATAAATAAGTAAAAAGACGACGCGGGGCATTCGGCTTAGCTTATATGATGAAAAGTACCAAACCATCTTCGACGCAAGAGATGAAGCGAAGCGGTAGAAGAAGGAAAGACCAGCCACCTTCGGTAGTCATAATCCTCATAACAAAAATAATGGCCATAATTTCCGTATCCTGGTCGAAGCGTTCGCCGCTGCTATCCTTTCTCTACCATTCACAATTAAGCTAGATGGCGAGCTTTTCTGCTCGGATCCCACTTTTTCTAGGGTGCAATTGCCCACTCATTTTTAAATGTGGATCCTTATTGTTGGTAACACAACATGAAAAAGTTCACCGGCTCCTTCATTTTCGTTTGCGGTTGGGTATTGGGTGGTATATTATCAAACCCTTCCTAATCTATCCTAGAACAATTAGTAGGTTTTGGTGCGAAAATGAGGAAAATTACGCACTACTTCTAACGGATGGGAAATCTTATCTTTAAGTTAGTTTCGCACTTCAGTGCTTATAGCTTATATAATCCTGAAATAGCTGTTCGCCTTTACTAGGAGTTCAAGAAACCCAACTCACGGCCCCAACCTTGGAAGCTTGTTCACCTCCAGGATGCGATGAGTCGACATCGATGTGGTCTCTTATAAAGTATTAGCCTTTTTTTTATCCCCGGGGTCACTTTGATCCGTTTAGGGACGGCCCTACCACCAGGTAACCGCTTTCGCCGGATCACTAAGTCCTACTTTCGTATCTGCTCGACTTGTTTGTCTCGCAGTTAAGCATCCTTTTACCGGTACTAAAGAAATAAGACTTTGAATTTGAAATCAGACTTTTCAGCGTAACTTACTACATAGAATATGATATTTCGCAATTTCGCAATACTAACATCTTAGCCATGTCACGGAAAGACGAATAGCTGACTGAGCTTCCCATTCATCTTATGTTATGCGGAAACAGCAGCAAATTCAGCGAAAAGCCTTTCGTCTTGTTAATGATAGTATTTTTTCGGGCTATTCCTTCCCTCTCCTTTCAGTCGAGTCACTTCGTCCCTTTGCTTCGGCCCATTTTGTGTAGTACTCGGTGGCTGTGAGGATGAATGCCGGTCTATTTGTATTTTCAAAAGTCTTGGTGAATGGTCCAATAATCTCAAATGCCCACATTGAAAATGGCCACGGAGCTCTCAACGTATGGAGAGATGATGAGGGTTTCCGAACGAGATCGGCGTGGATTTGGCATTTCATGCATTTTATCACAACATTTTAACAGTCCCTCTCCATTGTTGGCCAATAATATCCTTGACGCAATATCTTCTTGGCCAGCATTTGACTATTGACATGACCACCGTAGATGCTGGAGTGTGCTTCCTTTACTTTATAAGACAAAATATCCTTCTTCTCGAGTGTTGCACCTGAAAAGTACACTGTAGAAAGATCGCTTGTACAAAACGTCCTATAACATGACAAAGCGACGTGAGAGGTCACGCAATGCTCTCCTTTGTTGAAGTGTGGGAAAATCTGGGATGAACTTTTCCTTCTGATAATTTTGGATATCGTTTTATCACAGGTTCCCGGCATCTTCATATTCTTCTTCGGCCGGTCTTTCTGCAAGGGGTCATAATCGAATTTTTTGCCTTCTCGCCCTTCTCTAATCTAATAGGGCTCTTCTTTCGAGGACGCATTGGAATTAGTGAGTTTCTGGGACCCGTGATATAGAATTTTCCTGATCTCGCCAAATGGTGTCCGTTGCTGGGGCATCCATTCTTTCCACAACGAAAGACTCCATGCTTTGCTGCAGGGTTGAAGGATTGATGCTAGCGTAGCCAGAGAATCAGCCAACCGGTTATGCATTCTCAGGTAAAAGTTATTTCTTTGAATTGCTTGATGAGCTCGATTGACATTTCTTTATAAGGGACCCTTGCGTGGGTCCTTAGTCTTCCATTCACCCAGAACTTGGCTGATCACCAGCTTTGAATCTGCTATGACCTTCAAGTGTCGGACATCGAGGCAGAGTGCAGCTCGAAGTCCGGCAATGCAATGAATGCTTCATACTCAGTGATGTTCTTGGTCGTAGGAAACCCCATCCCAATGCCATTCCCCTTTCGAATTCAAAGCTCCATCCAAGTACATGGTCAAAAAAAGATCCAATTTTCTATACTCAATGTCAGTGTAAAAAAAAGACTTTTTCATCCGGAAAATAATCCATCATGGGCGGCTCGTAACATGGTAAAGGGTGACGTCCAAGGTGATTAGCAATAGCTTGTCCTAACATCGATTTCTAGCTGACATAAATGATATCGAACTCTGACAACAAGATTTGCTACCTAGAAATTCGGCCTGAAACAACCGGCTTTTCGAAGAGATACTTGAGCGGGTCCATGCGCGCAAGAAGCAGTACCGGATATTCAAAAAAAAAAGACATGATTTGGAAATTTTTCAGAGTCTACTCACCTGAGATTGATAATTCGGATCAACAATAAAAAGATCTTTTTTTTTTAGGTTCCTTTCCAAGCGGGTTAGACCAGAAGGCTCAACCAAGAAAGAATTACCGGATTTTCTACCTAGTAACATTCTCAGATATCCTGGGAGATGTTCTTGTAAGCACAGAGGGTTCCAAGTAACACCCTTCTCAGCTACCATATCATAACACTTCCACATAAGACCAAATCGAGAGAGCTCTTTCTTCTCGAGTTTGGACTTCAAGGAAGTTTCATAAAAGGGAGCTTTGAAGAAATTTTCTAAGTGTACATCAGGTGAGTGTGCTACACTCCAGTACCAGTGAACGTACTTCAATCACTCTTTTATCCAATTACGTAGTAAACTCCACTCAAGGAAGTCTTGGACCCTCTCGGTGGGAAAGAACTCATCAGGTGTCACTTTCAAATCTTTTGAGCGCATCTCTTATTTATTGTTGAAATAATTAACAAGATAGCCTTTAAAGGAAGCGAAAGCTCACTCGACCAAGCCATAATTCAAATGGATAATCACTTGAACCACGGGCTTTAGGATACATAGCGAAGATATGGTAAAAATGCCGAGATCGCTTGTGATCCAGCCTTGCCAGCACTCTATATCCTCCACCACCAATTCGAATTAATAAGGAAAATCTTTTAAAAGGATATTTTTCATTAATCGCCATTAATCCAAATGGATGGTGAAAAGACATAAGGCATCGAATAGATATAGGACTCAAATCTACATATCCTCGATTAACCCTAAAGCGCTTGATTAGGTCAATGGCAAATTCTTGGTATGATATGAGTTGGGGCTCTTTGGTCTAGATTTTTTCCTAGGTCTTATTTCAAATTGATCGCATATACTACCTTTTTATAAACAAGGACTACGCTCTGCTGGTGGGCACCACTATTCATCATGTCAAGACGGAATTCCGCTTTGTTTTCGAAGGTAATCAAAAAGATTCGACGAAAACCGGGCATACATTCGAGAGAGAGAAGGATTAGTTCGTGTCTGTGTCAAGGGGACGGGTGACCCGAAAGCTCTTCCTCCGGTAAGAGCTGTCTAACCTCTGTTGTGTTGTTATAACCTAGTCTTACTCGTTCTTACCTCCCTGCCTGTTCTCCTTTCTTTCTTCTATGAGAATACCTGCCCTGCCGCCTTCGCTCTCGTTCGGGCCCCGGGAATCCCTTGCTTTTGGCTACGGTCTTTTTTTTCCTTTTTTGCACTCCCCCCTCAAAACTACTAATTCACAAACACTACTGGAACGGCACGACAGCAATACCAGGACAGATATACTTACCGACAAGAGAGAGCGAGACTGACCCACCTAAGAGAGAGAACGCAAGAGTGACTCCTCCCTATCACTTAAAGGCCGGAAGAAAGTTTTGATTTCCCACGGCGTTATTTACCAAGCTCGGGACTAGAGGAGCATTTTTGGAATTTGAGGTATCGCTTGTGATAAGGATGAAGTCTCATTCATATAGTAATGTCCTTAGCTTGCGCCCTATTTGAGACTGAGACTAAGGCAGGTTTGGAACCCTTCTGTTGAGCACCAATTTCAAATCCAATCTTACTTCTAAAACGGAAGTGAGCACAGGTGAGAGGACCCCACTTAGGAAGTAAATAAGACTAAAATGGTTGTTTAAAAAGAGAGGATGACCTTGCTGCGTTCCCACTCCCGGCTTTCACTGAAAATATCCTCTCAATAGATAGATTCAGGTGCATGTGAAATCAATAGATGAATTCTCATCCCCTGCGGCTCTGATAGCACCCTAAGATTTAAGATCAGGCCGAGGAATGTCGAATTGACTCAAAAGAAAGCGTGGATCGAGTTGATTGGGACGGTTAGCTTTCAACTAAATTCTGTTGCAGCGGCAGTAGGAGTTGCAGAGATAACCAAAAATGTATGGCATATCCCTTCCGGGAACCCACCTTTGAAGTGAAATTCCCAGTGGTTTTTGGTCATATTCCATCGGTGGAGAATCAGGTTCCTATCCCACTCGTCGCTTTCTCTATTTATGATTGAGCTAACTGACTGAAACCTTTCTTTCCACTGCGGTCGGGTGGGACGTAGATGGCTGGTGGATCAACGGTGAGCCGTTCAACCAGGGATCTATTCATAGTTTTGTGTCAGTTCCCCTTCCAATTGGAAGCCGCTATTGACCTCCAGTCGAAGGAGGCAGATGGTTTAACTCTAGCCCGCTAAGGGTGATTCCTGTGGGAAGCACAACTCTTTCATTACCTGAGCAGGCACTCTGACTTAGTGACCAGTTTTCAGACTAGCTATACATAAAAGCTCCAGTTTTCCAGGTGGAGCTACACTACAAATAGGAGTCATTCATAAGCTACATCTTCCTATGGCATATACCTGTAAGATCGTTAATTGCCTGCATCTGCCTGGTCCACAAATTCTTATATGTAAATATTGATTCAAAGAAAGATACTGGTCATCCCTTTAGAGATGCCTAAAGGGCACAAAACCAAAACAAGAGATAGAGCTGTGGTTAAAGATGGCACGGTTCCAGCTTTCCCGCTTTGATCAGGTGGCAGCTGTCGGGGTACTGGTAACTAGCTTAGTGAATCGATTGGGAGCCTCCTGTATGTCGAGTTCTACACGGATACGTGCACAAGATAGGTTTGCCCATGTAGCTGTCGCTTTCTCCTCCAGGTCGAAAAGCCAGACTTAAAGTAAAAAAGGGGGGCTACTTCCAGAGAGTTACTATTACACAAGAACACAACTAAATTCGACGAGTCTCGTCGAATCGAGGGTATTGAACCTGCTCTAACAAAACTAGACGATGATCTTCAAAGCAACAAAAGTGCAAAATGAGGTAGAAATGTAATTGACGATGTCTCTAGCTCACACCACCCTTGAAACAGGATCTCAGGTTGTTACATTGGGAGCTCTCAGAAACCGTTGTTTCCAGGTCGGTCTCATAGCCTGTCTGTGCTTTAGATGGGGGCAGAGCCCAACCCAAAACTTCCCAGCTCTCGAGGCATAGGAATCCGTTCCCTGCCAGCCTCCGTTTGAAGGGGGCCCGGCCCTCTAATGTTGCGTGAGGAGTGCAAGGGGATGGTTTCAAGAAAGGAAATTAGAGACGGCAGTCTTATTTAATTAAAGCCTTCCATCCGTAGCAAGATCCGCTCCCAGCCGCCCGTTAAGAGGTGGGTGCTCCCCAATCCTCGCATCTTTTGTTCCACTCCAACTATGCAAATAGTAGATCATCCTGGCAAACCACCTTCGTAAACAAAAGAATGTAAAGTCTCCGCTCCGCCTCGAGAATTATATCATTCTTAACAGCCCGAGACAATCCAAGCCAGCCAGCCTTTTTCGATCCTTGTCGGATACAGCAGCTGGATCCCCGCCTTTCCAATCTGCTGATTCAGCCGAATAAGGCTCTTCAAAAGAGGGTACCGGTTCCGAGCCGAACAGGGTTTCATTCATTCATAAGGGTTTCTCTTTCGACCGTAACGTGGACAGGTAAGGAGACGGTGATCTTCTTTTACTTTAACCTCATCGGGGGTTTCACTATGCCACTATAATATAATGTTGCTGTTTCAAATCTTTCTGGATCTGGAAGTAGGAGTACTGCTGTGGCAAAGCTAGCTAACAGTAAGTTAGATAGGCCCGAAGCCTTTTCTTTTTAGTCTAAACCAGACCATTTTTTGTACCTTGAAAACCTCTTTAGTTGCTACGAACCTAACCCTCGGAGGTTACGCCTCCAGAGTTTACGCTTTATCCAATCCAATTCCTGCCTTTGATAAGCAAAGAAGAAAACTCTTTTAGGGAAGCAAAAGCCCTCTTTCACTTCTCGGAGTATCAAAAATTGGCTGCTCACTCAGTAGTGGACTCACCATAGCGCGCTAAATAAGAATGCACATGACATGTAACCAATCCCCATCCGACAAAGGCAAGGCGAAGAGCTCAGCGAACAGAGTCAAGCCAAACCTTCAACGAGAGACTAATCATCTCCTTATTTGTCTTTCTGATTGAAAGGACTGGGGTGGAAGGCACGGCAACTATCCCTCGCTGGGCGAGTAAATAACTCTTCAACAGTCAGTTCTATCCGCAATCCCCTCATACACCATGCAAACTAGGAGAATGCCTCTCTCGGTGTGTGAGGAGCTAGATAGGCAGAGTCGAGCTTTTATATGGGGGGAGTCAGAGGGAAAGAGGAAGGTGCACCTAGTAAGCTGGGATGAGATTTTCAAACCGAAGGATCAAGGGGGCCTAGGCTTTCGAAAAAGGGCTGAAATGAATAAAGCCTCTTTGGTGGGTTGGAGATTCTTCATGGAAAAGGATAGATTATGGACGATAGTGCTGCATAATAAATATCCCATGCCTAGCCGAGGTGTGCAACTGGAGAAACCTACTCAGGGAGCTTCTTATGTTTGGAAGGGAATAGTGAACAGCTGGAACGAGGTGAATGAAGCGGTGAAGTGGGTGGTAGGGAATGGCAAGCTGGCGAGATTTTGGTTAGATCGTTGGATCATGGATAAACCACTCTTGGAGTATGCTTTTGGCCCGGTTGATCAAGCAAAACTTCAAGCCAAAATAGCGGATTTATGAGGATCGAATAATCAGTGGAAGTGAGAGGAATTTCAGCATATTCTCCCTGATGAAGTGGTCCATAGAATTGCAGCGATAAATGTTCTTGTAAATGATGAATATGAGGATGCTATCTATTGGTCGGGAGCATCCAATGGTGAGTTCTCTATGAAGTCAGCCTATGATGCCATTTCTAAACTGGAAGGTGGTAGTGCAGGGACTGTTTGGAAGGCAATATGGCGAGCAAAAATTCCTCAGCGTGTCAGGTGCTTTATGTGGCTAGGAACAAAGGAGAGGTTGAGAGGCATTACGCTCGTACCTTTCAGTCGAGCGACTTCGTTCCTTGTCGGACCCTTTGTCCCTGGAAACTTTCTATTGGAGATAACTGGCCACTATTTTCCAAAAGAGTGAAGTATAAATGAATTGGACTCATAGGTCTCCCTTGAGGCAGGAAAGGACGAATCCAGCTTGAAGAGCTCAGATCAGAGCCTTCACTACATTCCAAGACTGGAAGAAAGTACATATTTTTATATGAAAAAGAGACTCTACCCTTTCGTTCTTTTCTTCATCTACATTAACATTAGTCACATCACATTTTATCAGAGAGTTAGGAAAGAAAGAATGAATGCCTAATTCTTTTATGGCTGCCGCTGTTAGTGCGATAACTAAGAGAGCACTTCCTATTAGGATCTTGATCCCGCTGTTGTCAGTTCCCGCCCTTTCTATTTCCCCCTTCGATTATCGGTGCTATGGCATCCATGGTCTCACTCTGTACACCTGCTTCTATCGCCCTTCCTACTTCTGTCATTAGTAGGTCCCACCCCTAACTTGATTGCACCTACTATAGCTAAGCATGCTATCGTGGTTTGAACCACTTGTTGGACGTTTTGTAGTTGGGGTTCCTTGTACTTGTAGATGTCTGTTTTGACGCTTTTTATTTTGGACTTTATTTCTACGTCCTTCAATCCTCTTTCGGGCGATCCCATCTGTCGGTATTTTTGCTTTTTGCCTTTTCGATGGCCGAATAAATACAAGGGACTTTTGCCATTCGTTTAGGATCTTTACGGGCTTGACTCCTAATCTCCATCAGAAGAGAAGAGATTGAAGGTAATTCTATGCTAATAAAGTAAGTAGTTTGTTATATCCAATTCTTTAAAAAAAGTATGTATTTGAAGTTTGGTAAGATCTTACCTCTCTCTTGTGGAAGAGAGAAAGGCACTAAGACCCGCTAGAAGGACTCTAAGGGAAGAAAGAAAACCGTCCTAGTGAGGTGCAATGCTTAAACTGTGATCGGTAAACAAACCCTACAGAAGTCGGAATGGGATACTTCACTAAGGAAGTAGCACCGGCGGTTAACTATACTAATCATAGCCATTCTGAGTTGCGTTTGGGTATGGAATGGATAGGCCCCAAGTGGCTGCCTCTCCTACTACCAATGTGTGTGGGCGGATCATCGCCCCTTCATTCTGGTTCTACTTCATTCGCTATTAACAAGACGGCACACGCAAGACAAGATGTCAAATCCATAAGAAAACTGACCCTTGAAAGGTGTATTTTAAGCCTTTTCCTTTTCTGCCGGAAAACACTTGAAGGATACGAGGCATAAGACTATTGATCGAACTTCTTAAGAGGGAACCGCTACTGCAGCCAATCCATTGAAAGGTGAAGGCAATGCTAAATGCAGATGCAGACCTATGGGGTTCTCCCCTTTGCTATAGGGTCATGTTACCAGCTTTTTCGCGAATGTGAGGTTCAAGTACTGCCATCCTTTGTTGGTCGAGTTCGCTGTGTAATTTCAACAATGCCTTTCGAAGCCGAAAAGGCTGTAGCTGCATCTTTCGAGAAACTAAATAATAGGTGTCACGCCGATGATTAGGAGAAGGTATCTTATGGCTTAGGGAAGGGCGCTTCCGCCCAGATCTATGATTGATCTAGGATTCCCCGAGACAAGACGAACTGTCGATTCTCCGATAAATGTCAATGACTTAAACATGTTTCCGAGACTTCAACATACATCTTTGGCAGCGGCAAGGAGAGGAGTGTTTTTGACTTCCTAACACGGATACCAAGGCAGCTGAGCAGTGAGGAATAGGATCACTTTTCCTTTCAGTCTCGAAGCAAGCTGTGGTACAATCCCTCCTTCGCTCCGGCTCGTTCTGTTCCCGTGTAAAAGCTATACTTTCTATTTTTATCACGCAGTGAACGAAGTTCGCGATGGGTTAAGGGGGGCCCTACTATAGTATAGGGATCTGGGATTCGGTATAATAACTCCTCGTAATTCAGGCGAGTGGAGGAAAGTGAAGTTGACTATTGGAGGAAAATAGGCAAGCCCTACTAGTACAATAGTATAAGGAACTAAAGGAACTACTCGGCTATTGAGAGACAAAAAAGATTCGGCTCGTAGGCTCTAGAGATTCACTCTTTTTTTTCACAACGAGAGGAGTTTACTACACATATGGCCTCGTTTAGCCTTGTCTTAAACGTTGGCTCCTAGGTAGGTCCAGAGCTAGCTAGTGTTCAGAAGTCACTTAAGAGATTGAATATGGGTCCTATTAGAATAGGCTGTAGCCGCAAAGAGATAGAGATTCGCATTCGGGAAGGGAACCATAGCAACTGATAAAGGCTGCTGGTGGAGCCGGAGAAGAACCGGGATAAGGGCTGGGGCCTTAACTAAGTACTAAAGCTGCTGGAGCGGCTGCCTTCGTTGACTCCCCACGAAGGAATCGGAATATCCCTACTTCCCCTTACTGTCCTAAGCGGGGGAGAAGGATTCAAAACCTTGTTTGAAGGAAAGGCTGTCAAAGTCGTTGACCATAAATCCGGCCTTCTGCGGAGATAAAAGGAAGAATAGATTTCTAATCTTTTATGTATTCCCACCTCAAGCTCGGTCATTGGCTGTCCTCCTCAATCGATTGGACTATGGCGAATCTCTCGTGTCTTGGTCTTGGGGAAAGTGTAAGACGCTATTGCTCGCAACTGGTCTTGATCGATCTGTCGGTCCAACAAAGAAGTCAACTCTAGTTGCTTCTCCTGTCCGGTCGGAAATGGGTATTCTGTTTATGGTGGTTGGGTCGGCAATAACTCCCTTTTGGGAATAAGGAATCGATCGTCAACGTCTTTGGTTCCCGAAAATAAATCTTTCTGTAGGAATAGGAGGTAGCGCGAATCCCTCCTGCTTATTCTAAAACTTTCCAAGGCCCGCCTCACGGCATCCAAGTTGAAAGAGAGAAATTGAACAAGTAGTCTCCTATTTGGATGTACCATAAAACCTAAATTGGGCTTATCCGCTAAGAACTACGGTAGAGCGCTTTATGAATGTCTACGTGGTGGACTTGATTTTACAAAAGATGATGAGAATGTGAACTCCCAACCATTTATGCCTTGGAGAGAACCTTTCTTATTTTATTTTGTGCCGAAGAAACACAGGCTGAAAGAGGTGAAATCAAAGGGCATTACTTGAATGCTACTGCGGGTACATGCGAAGAAATGATCAAAAGGGCTGTATTTGCCAGAGATTTGGGAGTTCCTATCATAATGCATGACTACTTAACAGGGAGATTCACTGCAAATACTAGCTTGGCTCATTATTGCCGAGATAATGGTCTACTTCTTCACATCCATCGTGCAATGCACGCAGTTATTGATAGACAGAAGAATCATGGTATACACTTTCGTGTACTAGCTAAAGCCTTACGTATGTCTGGTAGAGATCATATTCACTCTGGTACAGTAGTAGTAAACTTGAAGGAGAAAGAGACAACACTTTGGGCTTTTTTGATTTACTACGTGATGATTTTCTTGAAAAAGATCGAAGCCGCGGTCTTTATTTCAGGGTCTCTCTACCAGGCCCCTTCGGGTGGTATTCACCTTTGGCATATGCCTGCTTTGACCGAGATCTTTGGAGATGATTACCTACTACAATTCGGTGGAGGAACTTTAGGACACCCTTGGGGAAATGCACCAGGTGCCGTAGCTAATCTTTTGCTCTTGTGCAATGATTGGCACATTACAGTAAATGAAGAGAGAGGAGTTTTTAACAAGGTCGTCCCTTTACTCTATTCCTGACGTTAGGACAGATACTGAACTAGTTGGAGGCCTTACGAGGGCTAATCTACTACTTGACTCACGAGTTGCTCAATGAATCTCTTGATTCGGTTTTTGGCTATCGAGAAGAAATATGAATAATATAAGTTCCGGTCAGCTAGTTCTGTAACATGGGTATAATAGATTTTGGATAACTGAATAGTTGGAAATTCTCTCCCCGAATCGCCCTAGTTTCAGACTTTAAACTTCTTCATAACTCGTTAGAGCATGGAATGCTGCACTGGAGGAATATGAATATGACCTTAGTGCACAGAGTTTTCTAGATCGTCAATAAGCTGTGGTCTCGTAGAGATTGTCGGAGAGAAATGGTAAGAAGGAAGTGGCAGCAGTGCAGAAATAGGATTAGAGCTTGTCTCAGCAAGTGATTGGGATTTTCGACGAGGTGTTCGAAGTGAACAAAAGCTAGCTGGCATAAGCTTAGCAACGGCTAAGCCCAAAAGAGGGTACTT
This sequence comes from Syzygium oleosum, assembly GCF_021117445.2. Taxonomy (NCBI): domain Eukaryota; kingdom Viridiplantae; phylum Streptophyta; class Magnoliopsida; order Myrtales; family Myrtaceae; genus Syzygium; species Syzygium oleosum. Next base: position 437,050 of record NW_026607547.1, on the reverse strand, counting down.
ACTAAGGCAAAGCTATGCATGTTTATCTAGTCTACTAGAAAGAACTAACAACTCAATGGGATACTTTGCTTATAGCAACTATAACTCGAAAAGAAGAGTTGAGATAGCTCAAAGAAGAAAGGAAAGAGGTAACTGTAAGAGTTCACTTACTTCCCCAAGATTGATTTTAGTTTCTCCTAAATATCCCTGCAAATGAAGATATATTTGCCTTAAACACATAAGGCTCTCACCAAGTAAGCAAGACTGGCTGGCTGGGTGAAGATATTAGTCCTCGCTTGCAGAGCTATGGCTATAGACTCCAACTAAAATTGGGTAGGCAACTCATGTTCCACTGAGTGGAAGGCTTACAACTGTATGAGCTTATGACTAGCTTTGAGGACTGGCTGGAAAAATAAATTCTATTTTTTCTGCGGGAAAAGACTTATTTTGAGTAGGCAAAGACTGGCCTGGCTAGCCTAATAGGTAAGGGATGAAATACGAATTTCTTGCTTGAACTATAGGAACCCTAGAGCATAACCGGCTATAAAAATGTCTCTCTCCCGCCGATCTATCCCGCTCCTTGCTCAAAGGGACCTCCAAAAAAGGTTTTCCCTTAAACTGTGACTTCAACTGGACCATACATATCCATTTATTTGATCGTTTGGAGGACTGAAACTGGCTTTCCTAAAGAAAATAAAAGAGGTGAGATACTGCTTGTTGACCTTCTTCCCCCTAAGCGCTTACTCAAACTCAGAGTAAAAAGAGACTTTTCAAACCTTTCAACAAGAAACAAGACAAGCACTGCTGGACTGGGAACTGGTGGCTCTCAAGGCATAAAAGAAAGAGGCTAGCTTAGAACTCGCACTGTAATTTGATGGCCTTTAGGATTGCTTTACTAGATAAGAACTGGCTTACATAAGGAAAGCCCTCAATTTTGCACTAGAAGCAGCTTTCTTTTCATTCCCTGATGGCTTAAACGAGATTTGTGCCATACCTGCAAGATAATGATCACATCAATCACTGGCTCGCCTATTTGAATGAATTGAAAAAAGAGAATTCATTTAAACCCTTTATTTAAGTTAAGAGAGGGCTTAAGACTTATTAGGGTTTAGGACTAGGACTAGCCTTGTTACGAGCAATATCCGATGCCAGGGCTTAGGTAAGGAGAAGAAAGAGATAGGCTTACAACTTCTACTGCCTATAACGCAACTCCTACAGGCTGGCCAATGGCTTACAGTAGGACTTATTATTACCCCGGGGCTGTGACTTTCAGTGGGAATGAGGAGACTTATCCTGCTACTGTCCATAGAGGAACTTGTACTACGGCTAGAAAGTACTGCTACAAGGGCTGTATGGACGAGAAAAAGGGAGGAGCGAAGCAGAATCCCTCCTGGGGCTGGTGAAGAGTTTATAACTAGGGACAGAGACTACTTTAAAAATCACAGGCTGGAGGTTACCTTTTTTCTGCAAATGGATTGGCTTTTAGGACAGATTAGTATGTAAATTCAGGATCATCAGCTGGCCGAAAGAAGCAAGCAAAGAGTCTTACTCTAAAGAAAAGCCTATTGCTATTCTAGCAATCCTGCAAACTATTAATCGAAGTACTTAGCACTCACCGCTAAAATTGGAACTGCATCTATCCCAATGAATTTTTAGCTTGTTCCTTAGCCCTCTTCTTTAGCACTGGCTTACTCAAAAGAAGCTGGCCTAGCAGATGACTCTTAGTTAGACTGGTACTAGTTAGGATATCACATAAGGGGAATTCTATTCTAGGAGTTCTCCAAAGCCCTATTCTAGTAGATCAGCCCTATCCCATATAAAAGGGAAAAGCTATATTAAAGCTCTAGCCCTTGATCCTTCTGACCTAGAACCTGCTTTCTACTCAGATGTTGCATAGTTCGACCTTGGCAAATAGCCCTGCCCTAAAAAGAAATCTCTCTTTTCTCTTCTTGTACTGTCACCTTGGATGAAATCCTTGTTCTTTCTTTGTTCCAGTTTCTTTGCGGCTTAGCTTAGAGAAAAGGTGACTTCTAGTTCCTTTCGGGCAGCCTAAGTAACAAGAAAGAGGGAACAATTCCTTGCCTGAAGTTGTGCTGGCTGATATAGCGTATTCGGCTTGAGACTGCACGGTGCTCTAGGCTTTGAAGGAAGGAAGTCAGGGCTTTCCCTAAAGAAAATAGTTTTTAGTAAGTACTCCGTAGACGGAGGTTCGTTTCCTAACCTCTCGCCCTGCTCACCACTCCGATTCTTCTCTTTGATCCTTTCCACGCTTCTCAAGGAGGGGACTTTCTCTCCCAACCAAGGGTAGAAGTAAGCGAACTACTCCTTCCCTCTGCCCAACTCCGAGGTAGGCTCCGTCAAGAGCTTCCTCGTCCGCGCAGTAACAATGCCTTTCAACTCCTTATTTTTTTGTTCTTTATGTGGGTCAGCGAGGATCAAGGACCCCTTCCTTTCTTTTTAAGTTGGGTGATGGGTAAGTGTCAACCTATTCTATTGGTATACTCAGGGTTCAGGCTCTTGTTGACCATAGCAATTTGATCTTCCTCCGAGAGTCTCTTTTGAACCTATTTCGTTATGCATCCGGTTCCGTTATACAACTCTATCTCTGGCCACTTAAAACCGTATGGAAGCCTGACTTTGGGGTATAGGGAGAGATTATAAAAATCTGCAACATCATACTTGTCCCCACTCAACAACTTAACTGCCCGTTCAAGGCGACTGATCTTCTCCATCAGAGGATCGGACGGCTGTGGTGGGACGTATGGCACTATCTGATTCATGGGAGTGAGAGCCAAGGACACGGCCGGTACTGGAGGAGGCTTTCTTCGGATCTCTTCCTCGTAGTGATCTACAGGTTCAGCAACTGCGGGCTGATTCTGAACTGGAGGGGGTACGGGGTATACAAGTCTAGCATCTGCTACTCTTGGTTGGCTTGGTGGTTGTGGATCTGTGTCCCCTGAGCCGGGGTGGTAGATGGAGGCTTTGTTCCTTGAGCAGCAGGTGCAGCCAGGGTATTTGGCTACCTGCGAGGTCAATTGTGCTAGCATCCGGGCAATCTCAGATAGTTGACGGCTAACTGCCTCGTTAGAAAGTTGCTGATTTGCCGGAGCTGTAGGGTTCAGCTGGTGGTTAGAGCCAGTGGACTCTTCATTGTCCCCATCATAGAGAGGGTTCCTGGTGCCTCGGTGACTGGCGTTGTTGGCCATGATCTCTGGGTCTGATTCACCAAGGCGTTCTAGGTCCTCTATTTTGACTAACCTCCTGGACGGGCCTCTACTAGTAGTTCGCACCCACCTGCGGTTTGCAAACTGACGGCGAACCGAGTCTAAGAAGGATTCCTCTTGTACCGAACCTATGGTTCAACACTAAAGATTAGGGTAGGATGTACCCTAAAGGCTGACACCGGCTTAATAAAAAAAGATTTCTAAAGACCGCAAAGATGTGTGCTTGCTGCTGTATGCTGAATCAAGGGGTCCCGGAAATAAGTGCGTACTGAGTGTAGTGCAATTTACTGGGTTCTTTAGCAGGCTCTCGCCCTATATACCTCGTAGCCCGAAGACTAGTCGCTGATACTGGCTACGGGTGTGGGAGTTCGCATCTATGGTCAATCAATAGGTCCGTTTTGACCTTCTTTTCCATCCTAAGGGTTGGACCAGATATCTAAAAACCTTTTCTTTTGATAAACCAGAACAGATACGGAAGCCTTGAGTCTAAAAACCTCATAAACTCCTTCTTCTAGTGATGCTGCTTAAACTCGCTCTCTAGGATCTATGTTTACCCAATAGTTGAGAAATTTTCTACCAACCCGGGAAGAGTTTGGTGCGTTCACGTTTAGGCAATAATACAAAACATGCACAACCAAAGACCCGTAATTCTGAATAATCAGGAGTAGTGCCAAAGAATTTTTGATTATGGTGATAAGCCAGAAATAACAGCCGAAGGATATGAGATAAACCCAAAAATAACGCGAATAATCATCAATGAATGAAACATAGTAATAAGAACCACCTTTTTTAGGTATTGGGGATGGCCCCCAGACATCTGAATGAATTAAATCAAAAGTGAAAGGTTTCGTTACTGCAACCCGTGGCTGGGCCAAGGAAGCAATTCTAGGAGACTTGGATTTAGCTAATGAAGAGGTTTTGGATGATAAAATGTATAGAGTCTCGATAAAAGATGAAGAAAAAGCTCTCTTTACCAAAAAAAAGAGAGGATTCAAAGGAAAAGAAAAGATAAGGCTGCTGCGAGATCGACAGGGGAAGAAAGGAAATCCAACAGAAGGCAAGGGAGAAGGCCAAGCGAGGACAGAAGGAAGGGGATTGGGTTCGGGTTTAGGTTGATATATCGTATCGCATCGGAACGCCTACCCTGACGCGACTATTGACTTGAACTCGATTACAAGCTACAGCCAAAGCGGAATAGGATAAGAAGTTGAATTCAGAGTATAGGAATAAGCATCGAATGCGCAGTTAGCCTTAGGGTAACCTGCGTCTGGATTGAATCTTTCCTTTCTTTTTTGGTATGCCGCTCTAATGAGCGAGCGAATCAGTTGTATAAAGTCTCGAGGTCAATAAGACTGAGTTGGCTAAACCGTGTCTTGCATGGAACTGAAAGACGCACGGAAGATTATGAAGAGTTTTAAGTGTTCGAATTGACGAGGAAAGGACTGCAAACTTGTCAAAGCAGTTCATACATCAAGAGCCACCCGAAAAATTATCTAAACATGAGCGGAACGGAACAAGACCTATCACCATGTGTGGTCAACCCTATCTCAGCCCCAAAGTTCCAATTTGAAAGGGTCCGAACCTTCTAGTGGAAAAGAAGTCCTTTGTGGGCATCTTTGGCAAAACGTTCATGGAGGTTTTGTAAGAAAAGGACAGGACTCCGCGTGCGAAAGTGGGGTTTCGGATGTACGTGCAGTAGCTGAAAGGATTGTCTCGGAGGCAGTAAGAGAAGTGAGACGACTAGTATAGTCGAACAAGAGATTGCAGAGAGTGGAGAAGGGGTTTGGGGCAGAAAAATCTTAGTCGGAAGTTTGATCTTGGCGAAGACCTCCCTTAGCCAGTTAGATTCATTGATTAGGAAGAAAATGATTTACCACGGTAGTGTAAAGAGTCTAATAACGAGAGGAAACGAGTATAAAGAGAGTGAGTAAACGAGAGATAGGAAAAGTAGTCCATTTTCAATCTTATCTTGACTTGACTCTCGCCTAGTTAGGAACTAGTGATATCCCTTCAGCCTACTACTGGGACTAGCTAACTGACTAACTCACAAATGCCTGGCTTCCATAGTACTAGCTCATAGCTCTACCTCTAGCTTCTAGAATTCTGAATCTTACCAAAGAGGAAAGAGGGCCTCTTAAAAAGCATCTCTTTCACTAGAGTACTGGGATATTACTGAAATAGAGAAATCACTTTCTACAGCGTCTAAGGAAAACTAAGAAAACGCCTCTCCCTTATCTCCTTCGATAGCAGCGACAGCTACTCTTGTTATCGCCTTAACCGCTGCAGGGTCTCTCGCTTTCCCCGACCTAGCAATCGGTCTTATAGTCGCCCTAGCTCCAACTAGGCCAACCTTATCTCTAGTTTTGTCACTGTAGCCTCTCTAAGCGCTCCTGTAGCGGTCAAAGCAATTGGATCTGCAGTCCATTATCATTATGTATATGATTCAAGATGCCAACTCAACTATTAAACAACTTATTCTTTATACAAGACAATCAGAAATTCCTCGCTCTTAGACTGTATTATAAATTAAAAAATATCCCACCAAAAGCTCAGTGGCTTGCTTTAATATACCCACTGCTTATGAAAAACGAAGAAAATGAGTTGTCTGAGGTCAGTCCAATGCCCAATCCGCAAGACCATAGCATTTTAATACTAGCTATCTTGTTACCAATTCCTATCCCACCAGCAAGCCCAACAGCAGATAGAGTGAGGTACCTCTGTAATAGGTAGTAAGCGGAAAGGAAATGCCACTTCTTTTCTTCCGGGACAAACTTCGCTTTGCCTCATTGCTGGATCGAGAGAACCTTTTTCCTATGGTAAAGGAATCAAACGAGACAAGAATATACTTCTTTCTTAGTCTCCTTAGCTGCTAGTTAGTTCCTAAAGGATAGCTGTGAAAGTCACAAGTGGATAAGCACTAGAGTAGGTCGAGTAACTCCAGTAAAGAGAAAAGAAGTCCCCTGCTTAAAAAAAATAAATTATTGAGTCTCTATACCCAATGAAGTTTCGTACCCTACGAAAAGTGGGATCCCATACCATGAGAGCTATCTGAGTGATTTTTCATTTTATCCCCGGAGTTCAGTTCTGTTATCGGTTGAGAAAGCGGATGCCTCTACCGAGGTTCATACATAGAAAGGAACCCGGCCTCTTAAGCGGATTCTCCTCTTGCTCGGACTTCAGTCGGCTATCCTCTTTTCTTACCGCCTCTATCGCCTTTAGTATTAAGGAATTACCCTCCATTAGCTCTGGGTAGGCAGGTTCCCCTACCGCCCTTCTTTCGGTAAAGGTATTCTATTTCATTCCCTTCGGGTCTCAAGAAATCTCCCCTTCCAGGGGTTCAGTTGTGGCATATGAAATTCGATTTCTGTTCTTGTCTTGTAAGGATTCAAAGTAGCGTGTGAGTCGGCGGCAATGGCTTTTGAGCCTGTGCACCTTCTCCTGAGGCGGGCAGGCAAGGAGATTACTTAGCGCATTGACTAATTCAATTTGGACGACTAGCCTAGTGTCACAATAAAAAGCAAATTTGCCTAAAAAAGTCGTCTAGGAATAGGAATCCTAGGATCAAACCTAAAATGCGGTTTGTCTCTCTCTCTACTACTTGATGTGGGGTTATAAGAGTTTATCAGCATAATAAAAAGAATCAGCTATTGGGCCTAGCAGCAAGATAGGTTTTCTTTGCTCCGCTCCTGGGTCATACCCTAAAGAAAGGTGCCCCGACAATATCAAGATTGAGTACCAAAACTGGGCTGGGATGACCAATCGATAGATAGGTGGGAATATCTTTTCTATCTATGGTAGGGTAGCGCCCATTTGAGGATCGAGATGACGTGACAGACTATTGAAAACATGTTTCATAGGCATTGACTTGGAAGTGGGAATCAAAACCTTGTGGTACGGAGAGACCTCTGCTTTTCTCTAAGTAAGTAGTCACCTCGCTGGCGCCAAGAAAGGCATCTCACCCTCTTTAGTATAGTAGACTAAGTCCGGATGGATGTCTAAGTCAGTATGATTTCTTGCTTGACGAAGGCAGCTGAAAAGGATGAAAGATGGATTATCTATAGACTAAAGACGGATTTGCTATCTATGGTGAGTAGTTTCTTTCTTCTCGATACCTTTTATTGAATTGAACTACTAAATACCTGTCAGAGATCGTATAGTAGATATAATCAGGAAGGTTCTTTCTAATTGGTCAGGATTTGGTACACTTGTTGGTACCTACGAACCATGGCATCTATCGATTGGAGGACCAATGCTGGGATCAAACGTAGGGCATTTTTGAATGAATTGATTTCTCCCTGGTCAACACTAAAAGTGTTAATATAAGCAATCTCGAGAACGAGAATCTCCTCTTGGTTCAATCATCACTTCCTATTGGAGCGGAGGGGCTAACGCTATATAGAATCCTTTTCCTTCTTGTCTACGATGTCTCCCTTCGAGGTTCGATAGTAGTTGCTGTCACACTTGAGATTCATTCAGATTATCATATAGTCAAGGTAAACTTCTTCCTGTCCAAACGGACACACCTAATTAATGGTCAGCCCAAGGAAGACCTCTATGTGTGGCAGAAAAGCTACCTCTCTGACTCGCCTCTTTCAGTTATTTACTTTGCTCCTCGATGAACTCTGGAACCCATATGTTCATCAAAATAAACTTCTTCCTTCCATCATAGCTTCTTTTTTGGCCCCTCGTCTCGTATTGATTGATATCGCATGCTAGTCAGTGACCCTTTGTCATGATCGTGCGTTACGGCCCTTTACTGTTTTGTCATTTTTACATTGAGGGCTTGCTTTGATTTGAAGTAGTTTCCGGCGAGGTATTGAAAACCTTTCTATTTGAGGGACCGAGCCAATGAGAAGGCTTCCTTCTAGCCTTCTTTCTCTCATCTTTCCCCCCGTCTTTTTGGTGGATCTTGCTAGTGAGACATATTGAATCGTATATGGACTAGTTGCACCCATCACCTGCCCGAATGCCTGTATCAACCGTTGTTTCGGTGTTTAGGAATGAATCGTACATCCTTTGATGAAGATTACACCTTTCGAGGAGAAGTAGGCAGAGCGAAGTCCATTCTTATGGGCCGGGCACAACAGCGAGCAAAACGGGATGCTTCACAGCAGGCAGCACAGAAAGAGGAGTAGATCCAATGGGAGCCTGCCAACGAAATAGGGCCGGGATCCGAGCATCTTCTTGAACCACCAATCATATTAGGATGGAATACGAGTCGTAGACCTTCAGGCACCACGAGAGCAGCCCTAGTAGGAGTTTAAAGTCTGAGGTCAACAGCTGGTGTAAATCGGCCTCTCACCTCTCCTTTTTAGGAGGTAAGCGAACAAAGACAAAAACATCATCACAATAAGAAGTTCAGTTTTCAAGAGCCGGAAACGGAAAATCCGGATCAACGCTTATATGATTTCCAGCTCAAATTCTCTCTACAGTCGATGTCTGAAAATCGCCTTTCAGTTGGAGTTGAAGTGAAATCTGAACCGGATTCCTCGTCTAGTTATTAGTTGTATGATGCTCAAACTAAAACAGAGAAAAGCCTTCAATCAAAGAGCGTCGCCCGCGTGCTGACTTCCTATTGATTCCAGGAGTTGATTCAAAGAAGAAAATAGATTCAATAGATTAGATTAGAATAGAGAGGCTAGTGCCACTTCCATCGAAAAGTCGGATGTTTTCATCTAGTTGATTCTTCTTCTCTACCTGAGCACATTCACCCTAACTACAATCGACATTGATTCCGTCATATTATTGTGGCTTATTCGCCGGGTGGTATTATACCTATGCCAACCCAGTTTTGGCCCAGAGAGATTCCTGGTATCTCTCTATCCAATGGGAATGGTTAGGCAAATGTCAAAGGATTCGTTTCGTTCTTACTGGGACTTTATGCAGCGCATGGCTGAAGATCTCAGTCAACAGTATGATGACGACACGGTCATCTATCTTGAGTAGTCTTTATTCATTCATTTGATGACTGCTTCAATAGAATACATACAATGGTTTATGCTAGCTAGCGTCGATTTATCTATCACCGCGTAGGATCTGCTTGATCCACTGGCTTTCGTCTTTCGTCCTGATCGGAAAGACCAACTTCAAAATTCAATATGGTCGAATGTTCCGAGCTTATGACTGAATACGTCAGCAGAACGCTCCGCTTCCGTTAATGGAGTCCGGTCTTTCCTTTCATATTGATGCGGTGGAATGTCGCCTTTGGCGAAACCCTTGTCTATGCTATGGTTTGGCAAGGTATTTGTGGCCTAGCCCTACCCTACTCTATAAGGCACACGTTTTTCATAGGCGAGGCCGGCTATAGAAGGAAAGCTTCAATCCTTCCTCTTCACAACGGAGGAAATTGAATACTTGTTGCGCACCTGAGCGCCTTTGCTCGATCCGTATAATACGGCGTAACTATCAAAGAAGCCGGGGCCTGGGTCAGGCGCACTTGGCATGTTTAAACCAGCAGATCGGGCGCGTATGTCTTGATTTGAAAACGATTGGTAAGCTGGGCAGTTTTGAGCTGAGCTTCTATGGTTGTAATAACCTGCCGGTACGGATTCAAGAGAAAGGAAACTGCTATCATATAGATACTCTATATCTATATAACGACGATTATAAAAAGGTGCCTCCAGAGGCCGGGGGGGTTCCGCCGTATTAATATAGGAGTGGCCTCCTCCCGTATGAAGTAGTTCTGAGGAGCCGGATGATTCGGAGGAGTCAGCTTATTGACTATTGCTGGTTCAGGGATTGGTCGTGCGAAGGTGCTCAAGACGGAAGATCAATTCATGGCGAGACAAAGACCCTTTCTGTCAAGGTTGAGAGTGGAAGGCCTTCTGTCCGCCGCTAAGGAGGATGAGTGAGGATGCATGCGTAGCTCCCGCAGATATAGGCGAGGCCTTTCGCCTTTAGCTAATCTCGAATGTTGTTACCCAATTCACTATTCCCACGGTTGGGGCTTTACATCAAGTGGAAAACCGGGCGCTACTGATGCTGCTCGTTCCACCGTGCTCTTTTTTGAAAAAACTGTGAAGCACAACCCCATCTTTGTCTTTTGCTATAACAAGTGCTGCTTCTAGTTCGACTGGAGAAAATGTAACCGGTGCTGCTAGTGGTGGGGGAGCTGACTAAGCGATGAGTTCTGACTCTGCCGCAGAAGCTGGTGGTGGAACGACTACCCGCTGCTGCGGCGCGGCTGTTGGATCGACTGGGCTGAACCAACCGAAGAAAGCGGGTCAACTGAGGGGCTGGAACACCGAAGCTTGAATACCGAATGTGTGCGCCCGGCCACTTCGACTGAACGAGCCGGTCCCCTGACAACCCTAAAGAAAGCCGCCCTGTGCTTTTTATATGATAGACATGGGGGAGAAGTTCGGCATCTATCTATTCGCTAAAGCCTTTATTTCAGAATAGCGGGATTTGGATCACGACCCCTTTTTTTCTAGGATCACTGAAGTGAGTCTTTTTCCTTGAATCCAGCCAGGCATGCTGCTTTCAGTGGTTAGCTCTAGACCAGCCACCTGTCTTTCTTTCCCGAGTCACACTCTTGTATAAGACGACGACGCCCAGTCTTTTCCCAGGCCGAACCCTTTTCTTTTCCTAATCTTTTCCTAAAAGTTTAAATGGAACTCTTTCAGATGGGCTCTTTCTAACATAATCTTGGTTCCTCGAGGAAAGCAAGGTTCACAGATTGGAGGAAAGTAAAGAACTGGGAAAAACAGACAGGCATAAAGGGAAGTGTGACCAACCTGTGTTGAAACGAGAGGACTGACTCTAGCAGGTGAAAGCTCAGTTTGAAATCCAGCGTGTCTCACATCCTGGTCATGCATTGAGGATCCTAACCAATCTTAGATCCCACCTGGTCGCTGTTCTTCTGGTAATTTTCACCAGAACTTCCACTTTTACCTTCCCCTCTCGAACCTGGTCCGGATTAGCCACCTCATATGCGCGCGAGTCTCTCGCTTGGATTCTTCTCACGAATTGGATTTGAACCAATATCTCCCCTATCGGGGGACTTCCCTTTTAGTCGATCGCGATCCCACCCACCCTCTTTACCAAATCATCGAACAACCTTCTAAGTACAAAAAGCCTTCTCCTTTTTTACTCTACCTGGGGGGTCCCTTATCCCCGTTGAATATGTCTTACTTCCGCTGAAGCTCTTTCTATTCATCGTCTGTATCTTTTTAATCGTTAGGTCTACTCCGTCCGGTTCCATCTTGAATGGTATGTTGATAATTCTGTACTTCATTCAAGGTGGATTTAGTTACCGGGCAAGGCTCCTTAGTCTTCACTTCCCTTTCCAGTTGTTTTACTAATTTGAACTCTTTCCCCTTTGTGTTTATGTTTAAGTTTTTTTACTTCTTTCCGAACTTGTGATATTTCTTGGCCATCTCCGAGAGCGGCCTTTCTCTCTTTTAAATTCTCTCGAATAAGTTCATCTTTTTTTACATCCAACGCGGAAGTTGCAGAGGATGACTCAGCCAAAGGTTCGCGCGGTTCGGAATGAGCTTTTGCGCCCGAAGACCGCCCAGCTTGTTCCATATGATTTATAGTGGTTTCGACCTCGTCCTAACGGACGATCCTCACACCAAAAACAATCACAAAGGCCAGAGTCGAAGAGCACCCAACCTTTAATAAAAAAGAATGTACATTGCGACTAGCAAAAGAGATCCCAGCCTTTGAAAGTAGGGGCTGAAAGAAATCCAGTGAGCCGAGAAAAAGACAAAGAAGATAAAAAAACAAAACTATAGTGGCTAGGAAAGCCCCGGAGATTCTATGGGAAATTGGAAACGTCGAAGTGAGCTGTGGCTTATAAATAGGAAGATGAGGAGATAACGGGCGAAGGATATTCATGGTGCGATTGGATCTTCTTTGATTCATTACGACCAGCGCGGTTGTTCGTATTTCATTTTCATTTGCCAAACCAAACCCTATGTTTGCACTAAGTTACTTACGGAATCTCAAATCGTTTCCGAGAAAACTTCGTTCGAATTGCATGTGTTAAGCAAAGTGCAAAAACCAACTTCTTAGCGCTTAGCTACTGCCTATAAGCTTACACCTGCTCTTACAAGAAAAAAAAAATTTTCAATGTCCGACTGCCCGAATCAAAACCTTTCTTTTCTTATGATTAGAGGGAAGGATCACTCCTAAATGCAGCCTTTATCAACTATAAGATACCACCCGACGCACTTGGGTACTTCCATCCGACAATCAAGGCTAGTGTAGCGAAGGGAGCCAAAAAACGTGAGCGCCCCTACGCGAGCCTTATTGAAAAGGCCCCTGACTATAGATAGGGCGTTAGCGCTTTACTAATAACATAGAAAGGGTTCCAACCAAAACCTACTCCTAACAAGTTGCTGAGTTCGGCTTTCGGGACTACTTAGGGCTTATGGTTTATATAAAAAAGAGCCCTCGGCCTTCTTTCTTGTTTAAGGGCTGCTCGCCTTTTTGAATAGAAGGAAGTGGGATAGCGGAGGTGATTTCGGTAAACCGATGCATGAGCTGAGGCTCCCATGTCCCGCCGACCCTCCGAAAAAGTAAGGTCGTAAAACGGCTCATAGGGAGTCAGAAGCAAGCAGAGTCAAAGGCGGGTCAAACTCACATAAGCATAGGGGGAGACACATTCATGAAAAGCGAGAAGCCGTGCCGTGGGGGACTGACCAACTATGAATAGATCTTACTTAGGGCTAAGAGTAGGAACATCTATTAGTCCGTATCGTGGGTCTACTTGTTACAAAAGGCAAACATCCCCATTCCAAAACATTCACATTGGTCCTCAGGCAGGCATCGAAAAGGGGACGAAAAGAGTCTATTTACCTTTACAATATTCCGGAATGTATCATGGCCCTATCCATTCATCTTTTTCTTCAAAAAAAAAGAGTTCCGCATCTTTCCGGGGCCCGGGGAACAAATAGGCGCGGGGAAGAGGGAGAGGGGGGCTACGAGCCCTCTCCCGTTGCTGTTCCCGGACCACCCATCCCTTCCTTCCCCTTCGCCCGGCCCGGTGAGGTCCGATCAGATCAGATCTATCGAACGAAGTGAAGTGATAGGAAGAGAAGACTTCTGGCGGGAGATCTCTATTCATTACACCTCCTTGACTAGTAAGGGGAAAAGGGAAGTGCGCTCTTGCGCACCAGCTGAAGGAAGGAGCTTTGGAAGCTTACCAACAACCTATCAACTCCTAACAAGTTGCTGGATCGAAGTAGGACATTCTCCATCCGCCCGCCAGCAGCAGAGGGGGTTCGATTCCCGTTATACGCGATGTGGCGAAAAAGACTGATTCAACAATACATCATGCCTGCATTAAGATTTAAAACTTGTCGTCTACTTTCAGGAAATGTTCGGAAGAGAGAACTTACAATAATACAACGCCGCATTCTCCGAAGATTGAGGAAGAAGAACAGATCTATTAAGAGAAAGATTTATTCGAGAGAAAATCTTAACAGTTACATCCAATTACAAACTACACGAAAGTTGTCCCTTTTTTATGGGGATTTACCCATCACAGAGATGCACAGAGGAACAGAACAAACTTCATATATCCCTTTTCCACTCAATCCAGAAACAAGATCGGACGTTATTCCGGTTCGTCTCCATTTTCGTGAAACTATTCCTCAAGCAAGGCAGCCGATAAGTCATCGAAGGGTTTGTGTGAATAATGGAATGGTAAGCATTACTCATTTGAAAGTGTCCCACGGTGATCTAATATCTTTTCAAGAAAATTACGCGAGAATCCGCGGTGAAGAAATAAGGAGATCTTTCTATATCGAAATATCAGTTGATAAAATCATAGGCAAATTCCTGCCGGTAAGAATGTGGAGAAGAACGAAAACAGAATGGTTCCACCTACTCAAAACTAAGAGGGGATGCCACCTACTACTAAAATCCCGGTTTTTGAAACAGTTGCGTTCTTCTATGCAAGAAGAAGACTTAGAAAGAACAAAGAAGTTTGGATCCGAAAAAGTATGCTTAGGCAGTTCCTTCGCTGAGCACAACAGAATGAAGAGGAATTTGTATCATTTCAAATCCCTATTCTTATCGAAGAGAAGGAAGGATAAAAACCGATATCTTCCTACTCGAAGAAGAAGTACTTTAGTTTACAACTCTTCTTTATATAGTAATTCGACCTATTGCTCCGCAGCCCCCCATCAGTTTACTATGAAGAGAAGAATCAAAAGGATCGAACTACCTACTCATTATTCGGAGGTGAATCATAGAACACCAAAAGCTGTGGTATCTTATGGACCTAACATAGGTCACATCCCTCACGACATAAGATTGAAAGATCCAAACCTTCCTCTTCGGAGCGGAAACGGACGTGGCCAAAACATATAAAGATCGGCGTAGTCGCTCATAGGGACAAATCTATCCGGATAGAGGATGTCTAGATCGATTTATAGATAGATTTCTATCCATATAGATAGGTATCTCCGTGGATAGAGAAAAAAATAGGGATCCATCTAGATCTTGATTCACTATTTCATTCCATTTTTTTTTTTTACGACAAGTTTGAAATCTGCAAGGAAACATCGTTTTTCAATTATTACTTTCTGGGTCGGAGCGTAGACGAGCGAGCAGAGCCCAGGAAACAGGGAAGCCCGTGATAGAGCAGTCGACTAGAAGTAGAAGACTGCTGGCCTGAGAGAAGGCGGCCTCTCTCGGCAAAGATGGCCCAATTTCTATTCTTTCTTTTTTATTTCGGGTTTATTTCTTTTTTCAGGGGCCCAGAACGCTAAAAGGTGGGGGAGAAGCAAGCCGAACCTCTGATCGACCGAGACACATAAAAAATTCTCGGCGTCGAGAGAAGAGATTTGAGATTCCGTAAGTAACTCAGTGAGTGCTTTCTAAGCTAAGAAGGGCTTGGAAGAAGAAAATGAAATTGGAACAACCGCGCTGGTCGTAATAGATCGACTTTCATGCTAGTTCTTGCTCAAGCATGAAAGTTCCATTTCAGGAAAGGACGACGTACCATGATACTTTCTGTTTTGTCGAGCCCTGCTTTGGTCTCTGGTTTGATGGTTGCACGTGCTAAAAATCCGGTACATTCCGTTTTGTTTCCCATCCCAGTCTTTCGCAACACTTCAGGGTTACTTCTTTTGTTAGGTCTCGACTTCTCCGCTATGATCTTCCCAGTAGTTCATATAGGAGCTATAGCCGTTTCATTCCTATTCGTTGTTATGATGTTCCATATTCAAATAGCGGAGATTCACGAAGAAGTATTGCGCTATTTACCAGTGAGTGGTCTTATTGGACTGATCTTTTGGTGGGAAATGTTCTTCATTTTAGATAATGAAAGCATTCCATTACTACCAACCCAAAGAAATACGACCTCTCTGAGATATACGGTTTATGCCGGAAAGGTACGAAGTTGGACTAATTTGGAAACATTGGGCAATTTACTTTATACCTACTATTCCGTCTGGTTTTTGGTTCCGAGTCTTATTTTATTAGTAGCCATGATTGGGGCTATAGTACTGACTATGCATAGGACTACTAAGGTGAAAAGACAGGATGTATTCCGACGAAATGCTATTGATTTTAGGAGGACTATAATGAGGAGGACGACAGACCCACTCACGATCTACTAAGAAGGAAAGTAGCTTGATATTGGTTCGAATCCAATTCGTGAGAAGGCCTTCTTTGTCATCTAGATGTCTTGACGCCTCCATTTTCTCGGCTAGTAGATAGAATCCCTTAGGCCACTCCATTCCCAGCTGATAGAAGAACAGCCATCCATCTTGTTTTTTATCAAAAACTTATGGAGCAAGGAAGAAGACGAACGAGAGACAGAGCAAGAGCACTTTTCACAAGGCAAGAAAGCAAGCCAGCTGTAGGTCAGAGGAGAGTGGATCTCCGGGTTAAAGGTAGCCCAAGTCAGTCAGTCCATCAGTCAGTCAGTGGCTGGGGCTTGGCTTCGTGCAGGCCTATGTCTTCTGCTTCTTATAGACTCGAATGAACTGGCTATTGAACTAGTCTTCCTCTTTTTTATTTCTTGTTTTGTAAGGCGATACGTCAACTTTATCGCTCGTCTGATCCTCTCTTTGTCGGCCAATACCTCAAGACCGTCGCTATGCATTTGATGGTCTTTTGGGGTGGCGATCCCTCATTGGCCAATAGTGCACGTGGGGAGTTGCAGGGAGGCTGACTCTGGAAGGCGCCGGAGTGCCACACGTTGGGAGATATCGGAGGAGCGAAAGCCGGAAAGATAGATCGAGTTTAGCCTCTTGATTGACTTTAGTTGAACTGAAACCTCTCAAAAAGACACTTGCAGCTTAAAGGGTCGGCATTTATATAGAGATAGAGATCAAGATTCAGGCGGCAGAAGCGTTCCACTCAAAGAGAGGAGTTGATAGGGCGTCGTACAAGTAAGTGAATGGAAATGCTATCTTCCTAGCAAAGGAAGGCCGTGCAACGGGGAGGGCTCGTCGTCGAATACAAGAGCTAAGACAAGAAGTACGGATGGATGGTTCATTTCATGTCTAGTCAGGTCTCGCTCGAGAGTGAGTTGAAGATAGATCTGCAATGTCAAGAGCCGGAGACGACATGCAAGTGAGTAAGTAAGTAGGGCAGTCGTACGAGCTGTAGTCCTTTTAAGTACAAGAGGCTAAAGCCGCTGGCAATGCAGTGTAAGACATTGGTGGTCGAGCAAGTGGCTGATGATGCCAAAGCTTACTTCCCTTTCTGAATAATCGTTAAGATAGAACTCGGGAGTAAGCTTTCCTATTCCTTTTTCGGATAGGATAGATAGAGTCGTTCTTTCACTTTTTATTTATTAGAAGATACTCTTTTCTTAGTGAAGGATACTACACTCGTTCGACTTCACTTCCTCTAGCTCTAGAACAAAAGTCTCGTCTCTAACTATAACAAAACTTTCTACATTGGAGAAGCATTTTTTAGGCTCTATTGTTGGGGTCAACCCTATCCCAATAGTGGGAAGTTCGAACTCTTCCCAGGAAGTCACGTCACAGTAGTCAGTGTAAAGTGACTCGACTGAAAGGTAAGATTTGATCGAAAGGAGTTGAAAGTTTATAGTCTAGTGTAGAGTAAGTCCCTCCCACCTCTTTTGTCTTATGACTTATCTTATGATAGAAAGAGTTTCCTTACATGTATTTAAATTCCTTCTATCGGCCAGCCAAGAAAGTGGAAGTTGGAGTTGCAGTGGAAGGTGGAGTGACAGTCTTTTGAAAAGTCCCACTCGTGCCATTCCCCTTTGTAGAAGTTCCTGGCTCTTCAATTCGTCCCTTTACAGCCGGCAGGGCCAGGTGAGTTCGCTGCCAGCTTCACTATATCGCTACTTGCAGGCAGTGTGAGTTCCGTTTCAGGCACATCAAATTTGAGTTCTGGTTCTGGGGTAAGCCTTTCCTTTCGGCCGAGCTAAACGCTTTTCTCGCTTCTCTGCTAAGTAAGGCGTTTTGCCAATTTGAAAGTAGAAGCATGAATCTACTTCTTCTGCTTCTGCGGCTTCTATCTAAGGTGCATAGAGCGGTTTGGTTACTAATAGGTCTTCCTCAATCAGCATAGCATATATGCATATCAATTGGTCGTCGAAGATGAACTGAATCTTTTTGTGCAAGGTAGATGGAAGAGCACCAGCGATGTGGATCCAATCCAAGGACGTCCCAGAAAAAAACTGTAAGATGGAGCTATGTCCATTACTTGAATTGAAAAGCAAGATTGCAAGGCTATATCCTCTTTCCATTTTACTGGAATGTGGAGGATCGAGAGACCAGACCTCGTTCTTCTGGGGGAATTTTTTCATCAGTGAACGCAATGGAGCTACTAGCCATGATGTTCCCTACAATGTTTTCCAATGTCCAAGCTTTCAGCTTTCCACCGAAATGCTATGGGAAGCTTCGAACAGTCTTGTGAGTAAAGCATTCCGATGTTCCTTTGAAGGAAGGCGATTCAGTTGTTCAAGAACACGCTTTGCTTGATGAGCTTCAACACAGAATCCCTAGCTAACAAGAGCGGATAAGAAAACTGCTTCTGAAAGAAGACTTGTTCGCAGCGAATGGTTCTGTCCTACTTGACTTTTTTATGATTGATCCGAATCTCGTTCACTCTGTGAGATAATGGATCTAACCTTAGGGCTTAGTGACTCCATCTCTCTTGCCGGCTTAGACAAACTAATTGAACTCGAGTCATTCGCTTCCTTAAGCCATTTCCATACTAAAAAGAGCTAAATCAGATGGTGACTAGATTCATTCGTAGCACGGGATTCTGTAACAGCAAAAACTAAGACCCCCTACTACCGGATCAAGAGGAGATCCCGCGTTTGAATCTGAGAAGGAGAGTCTCTCCATAAAGAGACAGTCTTTTCCCACGGGCACATCTTATCTTGACTATGAAAAGCAGAGAGATAGATCACGCCTAAAAGCAGCCATTTCTATGAAATACGGGACCCCCCTTCCTTCTCCCATTCATTCTTTGCCTTCCCGGGGAAAGTAACTTCGATGATAAATCAAAGAAGAAATGTGGCTATGAACGGATCTTAGGCTTAGGAAAAGTGTTCGCTCTTGGCCTATTAGTTGGCTTAAAACGGCCGATATGAGCTGAGATAGTCTCGGTCCTATGAATCTGACCGTACTTCCCGAGCCCGAGGGTCGAGCTGCGTTAAGCTCTTCTTCTCCGATTCTGTTAACGCCGTCAACGCGAACTGCTGACGGTTCTCTCATTTCCTTTCTTCTAGCGCTTGACTTGGGATGGCACTGTCTCGCGAAGCTGGAAATAGAGTGGCTAGGTGTTGTGCTCCCGGGCTAGGATTTCGTGGTAGCGAGAGGAGCGGAAAAAGGGCAGTCCCATGTACTATGAATCAAAGGCTTTCCGGGATGAGTTCCCCTATTGGGGCAAGTAGCTTCTCCCCTGACCTTTAAACTAAGCTCGATGACACAGTGAAAGAAAAGTGCTTGAAAGGGGAAAGGAAAAGTCCTTCATTTCATAGTTCCTCCCCCGCCTATCTGGTGTCATGCCCCGCTAGGAATTGATCTTCGCCTAAGAGGTTTCCGCTCCTCTGCCGCTCTGTCTTCCTTCCCCCAACTTCTCTATCCTCTGCCTTGCTGCGCCCCCTCTTCTCTTACTCAAAGTGATTTCGTTCTTAGTGGATATAGAAGCTTCTGAAATCGGGTAGAAAAAGCTGTTAAAGAAGGGAGCTCGTTTTTAAAGAAAAACTTAACTGAAAGAGGGGACCGGCATGCTGGTAATGAGGAAAGCATACAGTCGATATGCGACATCCCATAGAAGAGAGTTAGTCAAAACCGATATGCGATCTCTATCTATATTTCAATCTAATTGAATCTTTACTTGAATAGAAGACTTTTAACAACTGATCTGCGAATTAGATATAGATTAGATCAACAGCGGATATGCGACTCTCCTTCTTTAAAGCCAATTGAGGAGACTTTGAGTCTTAGACTAAGAAAGATAAAAGGGAACTAGCTACCATGCTAAGATACCTTCAGGGATGATAAGCACTATAGCTATAAAAGAAGGAAAAAAAAGGGGAAAGGGAAGAGTGTCTTTTAATCCTCCTTGCTCTTTGTCTAAGATTGGACTAAAGGTACCAAAGCAGGCATCCTTTTTTGTTCTTTTTCTTTTAGCTAAGAAGCCCGTAGGTTGTACGCCAGCCATACGTAGCTTGAACTGTGATGGCCACAATGCTTAGCTATTGCCGATCCCCAAGACGCCTTTGGTTGAATGTTCACACCTGATCCACCGTCTGCACTTCCTACATTCACTCCCGGAAATTGAAACAGGAATTGTAACCTCCCGGTCTGCTCCTCAAGCCTTCGAGTGCCGATCTTCGCTTGGGCCGGCTCCGAGACTCTACCCTGGCTTTTCATTTGTTCCTCCCAGGGGCCCTTTATCGTATCGCGCGCGCATCTTCAAGCAATCGGGTGAGGCGCCGAGTACATAGACGAGGCGGTCCCGGGAATGAAAGCCCATTCCCTCGTGCTCTGGAACTCCAACACTTCGGTTGAAGAAAAAAGGTTCAATCTTGTGAAACCGTAGCGTAGGCGAAACCTGGCAGACCGCCCAGAGTTTGACCTTCTCCGGTCCTGGAAGGAAACCCTACTTTCCTTCCTTCCCACAGCAGGCAACAACACTGGGGGGACGACGATCAGTATCTCACGTGTGGCAGCTGTGGGAACAAACTCTGAATCCAAGAGGTACCCACCTAGAAAAAAAAAGGAAAGTCACCACTCACTGGTGAAAGAGGAGAGAGAAAGGACCAATTGAGGGCCCCGGGGCCGGAATGCGGTAGGGTCTTCAAGCCCCACGCTCGATTCTCGAGATTCATGGACCGTCTCGCGAAGATCTTCGATCCGAACCTTCGCATCTACTCTCTCTTAGACTTAGAGGATGAACCACGCCTTCGCTATCGCAAGAGCGATCGAAGAGCTATCGCTCATCGCTGCTTCGCGTATTACGAAAGCCCTATTGCCCGAACGGGGCATGCTGCAAGAGCGTAGGTGAGTGGTAAGCGTAGGAGGCGTGCCCGAAGGGCAGCGGCAGCAGTGCGGTTCCAAGTGTCGTTGCTAGATTGAGATCTGAGGGGTGGCGGGGACTTCGACTGCCTTGTATCGGGTGAAGAGAAGAGGGTGGTAGGCTTAGTAGGGCTCGAACCTACAATATAACCGTTATGAGCGGTACGTTTCAACCAATTAAACTATAAGCCCCTACGGATCTATACATGCAATTCGCTCACTTCGGGAAGAGCGGACGGAAAGAGGAGGCCTTTGCTCTATCAGCTTCTTCCTCTTTCCAGGAATGAACAATTGGAAAAATGATTTTCTTTTTTTATTCTATTATTAATTAAATAAAAAAATGAAGAAAGCGGCCCTTTCGCGACTCAAACTGCCGGTACGCTTTCCGGCTCGCAACGACTCAAACGGGCGGGGGCTCTCTATTTGCTTGCAATGCCGGCTGTTCACCTTTAGTTAAAAGTAGAAGTAGAGGGCGCCCTTTTCCCAAAAAGAAAAAGTAAAAAAGTATGGATTAAGAAAGAAAGAGTACATAAGGAGTGATAAAAAAAACTTGGTTAGGGGAACCGAAGGTTAGGCCGACTACTTACTTACTTTAGTATAGCTACACCTAAAAAAGTTTATTCATACCCCCTTTTCTTCTCCTTTCTGTCAATGTTGCCAATTCCAAGAATACTAATGTACCCTCGTGCATACAGTTGCCCAACTACCACTACTTTCTTCCTCCGACTTCTTTAGCCACTTCCGCATCTGTACCGCCATTTCCCTGGTAACTGTAGCATGAATGTTCAAACCAGGCTTCTCGGGCATGACCGTCGATGGGGGCAATTCCAGGATGTGCGGAAATGAAATTCATTGCTCCACCGTCTGCTGACTGACTCGCCACGTGACTGAGCTTCTAGGCACGATAAAGTAAGATTTGGAGCCCCAACTCCAAAGGAAGGGGCATTTTCGGGGCCTCAATCTCAACATCCTATCTACTTCAATCTTCATTGCCTCATGGTGAAGCACCTACATTGCAATCTTTACTGCTTCTACTAGTCCTTATATATTGAGCACGCCCTTCCTTCTTGCTATGCTATGAAGAATCCCCTGCAGGCTTTGCTTTGGTCTGCGAATGCTACCTCTTCTACAGCCTTCTCAACGGGTGATGAACAAAAGGCAGTGTCTGAACGTGAACAATCTGAGATTGCCTCATCCTTCGCGGCTGTCTGCGTTTTTCACTACCTTCCCCGGTCTGTACCTTTGAAAGAAGCCTTACCACCAGAAAATGCTGGTTCTGATTAAGAGTTCTTCTTTCCCTTTCCTTGATACATTTGGTTCGCTTTGAAGATCGCACCGTCGCTGACGTATGTATTTAACCTTTTTTCTTTCATTCCATACGATGTGATGGATGTAGACTGATTTTGACTGAACTCTGTCTCTGGACTAGTCTAACATCTTCTCCCCGGATCTCCAGAATCCTGGTAGAGAGCCCCCGCTCCCCTAGAAGTGCGTCTCTTTGGAGAAGAAGGCTCCGACAAGAGTGAGCAGGGACGCTCTTCTGAATGTGGTTCAACATCCAGGGCGCTCTCTATGTCAATACCATCCGTTTTAGTCTTTCGTGAACTCAAAGAATAAGAATAGCATCTCGCCACTCTCATTCATAGAAAGTAGCCCTGAAGGGCAAACAATCTCCTCTTTTTATCATATAGGGTATTGTATTTATTTATTTATTGCAATCCAGAGCAGGCATAACATTCTCAACTACAACCGCCGTATTCACTCGTTCTTTGGGCTTCTTTCACTCCTTCAATCAGAGGCCAAATTTCACCGGTTGTGTGGTTGAAGGGAAAGGTTGTTGAAGAGGTTACGAATTCGGGGTGGAGCAAGTACCTCTAGAAAGATCGATTCCTGTCATACTCATTTGTCAACTATAAAAATAGGATTTAAGTAAACCAACCGCTTTCACCGGGAAATGCAATTCAAGAATGACAATTTGAAAAAGCCTCACTGAACCAACTTCTTCAATTATCTACTTGCAGGGGTTACAACTAGCTGATTGATTCTTTCGTCTATATTGGGCTAAGACCTCTATCTTGCTATTAGGTAGGAGCAGCTTTCCTTCCGATCTATATATTTCCTTTGGTGCTTCTCCCGGGTGGCTAGCCTGCCTTTGCAGTCCATTAACTATTTATCGGTTGAAGAACTAGTAGCTTATCACACCGTTCAATCAGCATTACCTTTCGTTTCCCTTACCCTTTCCTATATTTTCTTGTCCTGGTGGATACTTTGGGAATTAGACTAAGCGATCCATCTCACACGAGCCTTATTCTATCTATTTTTTTAGTAAAGTCACTTTTTCCCATTTAGTTGAGGGAACAAGACATACTGGTTCAACGAAATCCGAACTTCAATCATTACATTAAAGCAATCGTTATCAAAATCATTCTCTCTTCTCTCTATTTCAAGCAAGAGCTATTTGTTCGTATCCTTACTCTCCATCCACTTTCTTTAATGGCCTTTTTTGAGAAAGGAAGGATCGAGCTTTATAGGTAAAAGGAAAGAATAGTGAAGGTTGTGGCGGAATCGGTTCTTGGTCATCCTACCAGTGGGGTAGAGGTGGTTCCCAACTAGAAAAGATTCTGAAAATAGATTGTGGAGACCCAACCTTACTTTCCGGTATACAGACCCTCTGCGTGCATAATGAAAAAAGAAAGTCAAGACTTCCCCCGGCTCCACCAAGCACGCGGCTGATCGTCTCACTTCAACCTGAACAACCACAACTAGATCTATTCCGTGAACAGTCTCTTTCTCAGCCAAAGTATCTTTCGATACCTTTCCATGACCTTGGGAAGCAACTGGCTCTCCCATGGAAACTGATTAGATAACGCGTTCACACCCTTCAATTGAATCAAAGAAGCCTTCCTTTGGTTCTACCTTTCTCTCTGGTTGAGTACCTTCCTTCCCCATCTGCCCTGCCCAGTCACCTGTCATTTATTGTGACAATAGAGCTTACGTTCTAAGAAGAAAATGGTACTTCGCTTCGGGTTTCGAATTCTCTTTTTTCACCTGACAAGGCTGAATAGCGCTCTTTTATGAGCGAACTTCCACCGCTATAGGTCTCATAAAGAAGTAAGCCAAAAGTGGGAGGTGGCACTGAAGGAAGCGGATTCTTGTTCTTTCAAACAGAACAGCGGATTCTCTGCATCTAAGTCTTTTCTTTGTTGAGGAATTATTGATTCAAGGTACGACTGCTCCAACATAGCCTAATCCGCATATTCCTTTACACCCGGCAAAGTCCGATCGATGGAAATTCGTAGTATGCTCCCCACCCACCCGATGATTGGCTTAGTGTTCAGTATCATCATCTTTTCTGAGGGTGATCCTCTGTCTATTGACCTAAACTCCAAGCGAGCAGAGGAAACTAGATGTTGAGGTGAGAAAGTGAACTCAATAACCACTTATTTTCTATGCTATAGCGGATGTAGTTGATTTGGGACCAAGACAAAGAAAGTGCTTCTATCGAAGAGGCCCACGCTTCTTGTCTTGAAGTAAGTACACCGGTGACGTATATAAACATGAAATCAAGGTTGATCGACCAATTGCTTTATATAAGTAGCAGTTCAACTAGACCCCAAATGATCTCCCCTCCTTTCCTTCGGCTGCTTGTTATAAGACAAATGTCTAGTGAAACAGCTCGAGAGGGTAGTTAAAAAAGTGCTTCTTGTTTATATGCTTAACACATGCAAGTCGAACCTTGTTTTCGGGGAAAATCGACGCTCTGTAAATAGACAGGGGTCGACCTTAACGAGTGGACTATAGCTAGACAGAAATAGGGTAGTGGAAGAATTTTGTTCGATTCCCGTTATACGCGATGTGGCGAAAAAGACTGATTCCCATCTTAATCAAGAAAAAACCTTTTTCGTTTTTTAATATTGGTGTTTCCTTCTATTCTAATCGAATTTTTTTTTTGGAAGCTATTGAATCGACGTGATCAACTATAGGTGTAGTCCTTTAGAAAAATAAGTAAGACGAGGACGAGGCCCGCCCCTTTCATTGGGGTGGGGAAGGAAGAGTGGGCAAGAGGGCTTCCTTCGCTTTTTGAGTAGGCTTTCGTTCGCAACAAGGTAGCCATACCGGTAAAGAGAAGTGTGGCTGGATGGAATATCCGGAGGGAGTCAGTGATGATCTCGCGTTTGGACCGATGATCGTGAACGCTGCGTAAAGCGGCTTTTCACAAACGAAGGCCTTAGGCAAATTGTGCTATGGGGGTAGGTACAACCCCAATTAGTGATTTTTGGTCAAAAAGCAGAAAAATAGAAGCAAATGATTAAATGTGTTGTGAAAACATTTCTGAATGCGGTGCGTTCAGGGTCTGATTCTAGGAGGAATGAAACTACTACTTCAGCGATTCATCCGATTCCTCAAAAAGCCCTTCCTGCTATTGCGATAGGAAACGCTTTTCTAAGGGAAAACTGCGTCTCATTTTTTAGAAGGCGTCACGGTCTCCTACCTTCAAAGTGGATAAATCAGAATCCACCGCTGTACACACCAGAACAAGTTGCCGCGGTCGAGCAGGCAATGGAAGTGGAGAGGGTGAAACGCACCTTGCTATTTCTTAGGCGGAGGTACGGGCATGCATTTGTTCATCTTTTCTTAGAAGTAGCCCGTCAAATGGGAGCTCGGCAACGGCTGGGCGCGATTGCTTCCACATTGGGGCAACGGGGCTTACATAATCCACCGGGGTACGACCCACTCACGAGGCACTACATCTCTCCGTCGGAAGAAAACGAATTCATTTCGTTTATTGTGAATCAAGCACTGGAAAATAAAAGAGCTAGGGCTAACAATCATGGACCTAGGCCTTCGGGTTTCAGATCGTTAAGTGGCCCTGCTCAAGGGGCTTTCGCAGAATCTTTAGGGTGGTTATTCTGTATCATGCCAGTAGGATACTTTTTATGGAGCACTCACCTAGGGGCGGAAGCATGTGCTGCTGTTATTGATGCAGCACACAGATTTTTTAGTGTAGGGAACGCGACTGAGCTGGTCCACGTTGCATCGAATGTAGCCGCTTCTAGCGATTCAGAGAGCATCCTCGCTGTAAGGCCAATCACTCTTCCTGAAGAGAATTAAAGAGTGATTCAGGAACTGGGTCGAATCCAGTCCGCCCCTGCAATCGTGACTATGCTGGGTACAGTCGTCCTTGTTGTTATGCTTCATCGTGAGGCTTTGATTACCAATTGATGTGGGCTTTTTCGTAAAAACTTCTTGTTTCTGAACGAATAATAGGATGAGTATCAATTTGTTCTCTTTCGCCAGAGAAAGAGTAGCATTCCTCAAAACTAGACGTCCCCTCTCGGTCGACTAAAAGGAAAGTCACCCCGGATAAGGGAAATATTGGTTCAAATCCAATCTGAGATGCTCTAAGAGCTAATGAGGCAGGGGCTTCAATAAGTGAATTTATTTTATTAACGTTATCTCATGTGGAAAAGAGAAAAGTGTCTGTTCCTTAAATAAAGGAATTGCATGAATGCAATCTATCAGAGGGTCATTGGGATAGTCGTTTGGTGGGCAACACGAGAGCTGCGGAACTCACGACTCGATTACTCAGAGTCTGCTTTCTCATAGTATTGGTTCTTCTTTTCTAAGCTTTTTCTTTCTTTTTTTTTTTCGATTGATTGCCTTTTTTTTGTTTGAAGTTCAGTTCTTCTTTTATCATTCGCCTGAGAAGGAAAGAAGGGTAAACTGCTTCTTGGGCTTGGCTTGAAAGCCGTTGTTTTTTATGTCTGAAGCCCCTGAACGCGGTCGAGGGCAGCTTTCCCTATTCCTTTTGGTTTGGTCCGACGTGCTTGTTTTGTTCAAGGAGTTCCGCTTCGTGCCTCTCCTGTCTGGTCGGGTGGGTGAGTAAACTGACTCTCCTTATCGCTCCGTGGGGATATAGAGTGGGCCAATGATGAATTGAATCTTCCCTCTTCGTAGTATTCCATGCTGCAGCCAATTATCCAACCCTGGAATTAGCACCGGTTGGAGACGACTGCACCGGAAAAGAAGACGTACAAAAGAGGGTCAGAGGAGGACCCAACGGTTACTGTAGAGCCAGTAGTTGAGGTCTTTCCTCAGATTGTGTCTTAAATACGAAAAGTCTGGTGCCCCGCTCGCCATTCATTGAGAGCAAGCTCTAACTATCAGTTCTCACTCAATCCAAGAGCGAAAACGAAGCATTCATTTCATCTTCTTCCTGTAGCGCATCCGGCTTTCCAGCATATCGCTTTACATGGGTAAACTACGAAGAAAGCACTTGGTCCTTACGTCCCCCTCAATAGAATGGAATTGAAGACCTGGACTTGGCACTGAATTAGTCCTCCCCTCTGCTGATTAAGTTAAGATCCTCAAAAGAAGGATTCGCTCTAGGGGGCCCCTACGTGACTAAAGGTTCGTTTCTACTCCGCTTTCGACTCTTCCACTGGTTGGTGACCCTGGGGTGAAGAAGCATCGCAAGACCCTCTTTTTTAGTATGTCACGGTAAAGCTTTTCATTAGAAAAATCTCATAAGTAGAATCAGAGCACTGATCTGCCTGTGAAAGAAAGCTTTCGTCGATCGCTTGAAAAAGAAGTAATTTATCTATTTTTTTAGATTTTTTTTGTGTTCAGTGTACTCAATTGAGAGAATAACAATATCTATAATTGCAAGGTTTGCTTGCTTCGACAACTGGCTCCTCTCCGCGGTCTACGCGAGTCCTAACCCCCGTACGTAATAGAGAGATCCTGTGGGCTTAACAGCGCCTTGTTTCTTTGTAGCTCTTTCTGGACAACCACTACGTGATGAGTGAAACAAGAAATCCTTTTTGAAAGCCTGTCACCGTTCGGAGATTTGAATCTCGGTCTCCGAATTATTGAGTAGGTGATGTCGACCTAAAGTAATCCGTAGGAAATGGGTTCGCATCCGGTTTCCAGTTCTGGCCTGAAAAATGACTGCCGTTTTGGAGAGGCGAGTCTTCTTACTTATCCCGAGTGATAAACTTATTTTTGTTTCTGGATTGTTCACTTGGCTCTCTCCCTTCGCTACCCGAAAGAGGTAGATTTATGTTATGCCCGCCACGACTCTAATCTGGATATATGGGAGCCCGAGACCGGGCTGCTGCTTCAGTCGCACTTAGAGCCCACTACGCGGTAATGAAATGAAGTTCTAATTCATAGACTGGACGGGATAGCTTAGGTGCTGGAAAGCACCACTAATAGCTAACAGTGAGTTCGGTCTCATGGAAGTCAACCCAGGCTTGGTTTTCCCTTGCATCGTTAGCCTCGCGAGCTAACCTACTTTGGTAGAAATTTCGTCAAAAGATAGATCGTTTTTCGAGAAAAGGTCCCGTCCTTCAATATCATGATTGGGTCCGATCCTTCGGCCAGATCATGAATTTTTGATTACCAATGAAAAAGATGCGCGTCTTTTTGATTCCTTTCATATTGTTGACAATTTGACTTAGTTTTCTTTATATTGTTTGTCTGAAATGTGACTTGATTGATTATTTTGTTGCCCTCTTGGCAAAGATGGGATCCTATCTTGGGGCAAGGGGAGTCACCCATTTGTTAGTAAAACTTTGCCTCTCAGGAGGCTTAGCCTCTTTGATTGGGGTTTCCCTCCAACTACTTTTTCTGGGCGAAAGCCCTTTTCTTTTGTATATGGACAATCCCGCGCAGGGTTGGGGCCAGGATCCGCAGGATCAACCATTTCCGCCGGCTGAGGGCGGAGAGATTCCATCGGGGGGGCAGCCTGACGCCTCTTCATCTGCAGGCCCTTCGATGAATCCACCGGAAGGACCATACCCCGAAAAAACCCCTGCCCCCAATCCCGAACCCGAAGGCTCAGCTGAGTCACCGTCGGCGCCTTCCGCCTTGGAAGAAAGGGAGAACGAGCTTCTTTCTAAAAACTTAGCTGAAAGAAAGTGTGATCTCGCCGAAGGGGAAAACATTGATTCAGTAAGAACAGCTGTGGAGGGGGACTTCCATAGTAATACAAAAACGGAAAAATTCCAGTTGATACAACAACTGTTTAAAGAAACTCAGTCAAAAACTGAGGATTGCCCCGCGACCAAGTCCTCCTTGAATGAAATCAAGAACTATTCAAGTCAAATTCAAGATGGAAGGGGAGGGCGGAAACCCTCGGATGGAGTGTTCGAATCTTAAAAGAAATACGCTCTTATAGTACGGGTGCGATGGGAGAAGGCGACTCATCACATCCTGGGGGGGATAAGGTCCGTTTTTTTTTCACTTCGAATCGAATTCGAAACCGGCGTGGCGCTGCTGGATGCTTCTGATCAATAGAACAGGAAGAGGAGCCAAAAATCAAAACCACCAAAAGTAACGACTACCAAGATACGCATAGTGATTCGATCTTTTGATCACCCATTTTTGGAAAACCATTTTTTGGGGCTTCCGCCTTACACACGGAAGATTGGATTGCCTGAATCACGAGTATTATATACTGTGTTACGATCACCTCATATTGATAAAAAGTCCAGAGAACAATTTGAAATGGAAATCAAGAAAGAATTTCTGGTCATAAAAACAGAAAGGCATGAATTGCGCAAGAAGTTCTTTCGGTTAAAACGCCGTGCGACTCGGAGGACATAAGACTTCTTGGTCAAGCCCAATTGCCGACAGGATGCTCCTACCCCACCATGCCTGGCCTTACCTTAAGAAGAAAGAGGGGGGTATGAAGCGTGGAAAAGACTGCCAGAAGTGTATGATAAACAGGTAACCTTAAGTGTTGGAGTGGCGGCAAAACTCTTGATTGATCAACGCGAGTGAACTGTGCTTAGACGCTTCGTCAAACCGCACCGATCTACGAGAGGAGCTGATGGATGAGTAGGCTTCCCCTTTCGATTCACGGAATGTGA
>NW_026607547.1:372500-405000 GCF_021117445.2 Syzygium oleosum | reverse complement strand
AGGGCCCAGTTTATCAAGACTGAGAATGGCAGAGACCTTTCATTGAAAAGTATCAATGCTATCTTCGAAAGTCTTGAGCGCGAGGGCCGCTGATGATGCAGAAAGCTTTTTTTTTATAGAGAGAAGGGGGCTGCTCCATTCTGATCCAAAAAATGGATTCCCGGTTGCTTGCTTCCTTGCTGGAACGGGTGGACCACCTTTCTCGGGCACAATTCAACAACGGCCATCCCACCCACCCCTTTTCCATTTAGAACACAGGAGGAGAAAAACCGACTCTATTCTATAATGTGGGAATATGGGGATGTGAGTCTTCTTAGCTTTTCTACGGATATGATACCAATACTGACTACCTATTTCAATTGTTGTGCTTTCAACAATTGCATAGCCTTCCTGACGTACTTGAGTTATAACATTTGAATTTCTCAACCATTCCACGTTCCCGAAACGGATCCTATCAAATATTTCACATTTTCTATGATCATCTCTATTTTAGGTATTCGGGGAATCCTCCTTAATAGACGAAATATTCCTATTATGTCAATGCCAATTGAATCAATGTTATTAGCTGTGAATTTGAACTTTTTGGTCTTTTCTGTTTCTTCGGATGATATGATGGGTCAATCATTTGCTTCATTGGTTCCAACGGTGGCAGCTGCGGAATCTGCTATTGGGTTAGCCATTTTCGTTATTACTTTCCGAGTCCGAGGGACTATTGCTGTCGAATCTATTAATAGCATTCAAGGTTAAACATGACTCCTAGAGAATTACCAATATACGAAGTTCCTTTCTTTCTTTTTGATTTGGACTTGGTTGGCAGGATCAGGGCCTTTCTCGCTGGGTGAGCGCATCCGATTCTAAAGTCCTTTCCTAAACCACTTCCCGTTCAGTTGCTGAAAGATAGAGATAATCTTTCTAAATGAGATTGAGTTCCACGAATATGCAGGCTAGAAAGATGTTATTTGCTGCTATTCTATCTCTTTGTGCATTAAGTTCGAAGAAGATCTTAATCTATAATGAAGAAATGATAGTAGCTGCTTGTTTTATAGGCTTTATCATATTCAGTCGGAAGAGTTTAGGTAAGACTTTCAAAGTGACTCTCGACGGGAGAATCCAGGCTATTCAGGAAGAATCGCATCAATTCCCCAATCCTAACGAAGTAGTTCCTCCGGAATCCAATGAAGAACAACGATTACTTAGGATCAGCTTGCGAATTTGTGGCACCGTATTAGAATCATTACCAATGGCACGCTGTGCGCCTAAGTGCGAAAAGACAGTGCAAGCTTTGTTATGCCGAAACCTAAATGTTAAGTCAGCAACACTTCCAAATGCCACTTCTTCCCGTCGCACCCGTCTTCAGGACGATCTAGTCACAGGGTTTCACTTCTCAGTGAGTGAAAGATTTTTCCCCGGGTCTACGTTGAAAGCTTCTATAGTAGAACTCATTCGAGAGGGCTTGGTGGTCTTAAGAATGGTTCGGGTGGGGGGTTCTATTAAGAATAAAGAAGACGAATAGAATCTAATTCATCTTTATGCTAACAGAAGAGCGGATCCAATACCAAGACGACTTCTTTCTCAGGAAGTGCAGCAAGTACTGTAGGAATTTTGGGATATCATGCCCCACGAGTGAGTTGACAAGTGCCCCCTAGGAGGGCAGTCTACCACAAGATCGAGTTGGAGCCTGGAGCCCAACCCCCAACTACTTAGACTGAGGCTGGGTTAAGCAGATGGCCCCCCAACTAGCATCTATTAGTGTTGGGGATTGGTTGAGCTCAGGAAAGAATTTCAGGAAGTCATTGAGTGATCTTATGCTTATTCAAAATTTGGATCGAAACAATGGGAAAGAGACAACAACTCGAAAGGCGAATGCCTATGCCTATTAGAGCACCAGCCTTTATCCCGAAAAAGCAAAAGAGTACGACAATGCAGTCCAGACCAGGAGGCAAGTCGAAGTGAAGTTCCTATTGAGGAGGAGGATGTGCCATTAGTTTTCAAATGAATAGTTGATGTCTATGAGAAATAAATTCCATTTCTAGAGTGAGATTCGTGTGTCTGATGAAATAGCTAGGGTTGATGATCTAACTCTACGGTTATTGCTAAGACTGGTTTTTCTCTTCCGTCTGTGGAATTTGCCCTTCAAGCCTATGAATGCCATCAATGCCATTCGAGGTGATAAGTGAAATGTGAAATCGAAACTTTCATTTTCTCGGGTTTTCATCAAATGGCACGTTCCAGGATATAGAAGGCAAAGAAGAGTAAGCCAAGCGAGGTTGGATGCGTCGGAACATGAAGGGATGATGATTGAACTCCCCCACCAAGCATAAAATTGCATCCGCAAAAAAATCATTGCTAGTAAGACCTGCCCTAGTCTCTTCATTCCTAATCCTCTTACTAGCTGACTTTCATCTCAAGCTAGTTGACAGAAATTCACTCCTTCAACCCTATCCTCCATCGGCGAGTCAATACCCGGCGAGAAGGCAGTGAGTCGACGATCATATAGTAGGTGTACCGTGAGTGGAAGGAACGCAGCAATAACTCTTTTATAACCCCTTAAGGCAATAAAGGGAGTGAGTGACCCATGAGCAAGCGACTTACGTACCTTTATTTATGTGATTCTCTTCTTCCTCTTCTGCCTTTCTTTTTCCAGAGAGCCCGAATTCTCTTTTTCTGGAGAGTTCTTGTCGGCCTTACAAGGGCTAATTTCGGCGTAAGGAGGGTAAGTAATTCTTTCTTGTAAAGAAGCCATTTCGGTACTGAGTTGAGTCTATCTTTTTTTCTATTCAAGCAACAAAGTGTGTTTAAAGCCGCCTAGCCTCTTTTTAAAACCTAGGACTGGCTCCTCCGCCGTTGATAGCTATTCTTCGAACCCTCCTCTAACCCTACATCAACACTTTCCCCAACCGGTGAGACCCCCACTTGACTTTATCAGTTAATGCCTGAACTTAAATACTTCTTTCTGCATTATCCATAGTTTAAGCAGCAAATTCACCCCTGACTGTATCTGCTGAAAACTGCCCTGCATTCCCTGTTTCCTTGACGTCTTTCCTCTGGCTCTTCCCAGTTTCATTTTCAGTTGGGACTAGCTTCAGTCTGAATTCTGTCATCCTTCACCCGTTGCATAGCAGAATTTAGTTAAGACGTAGAAGCTGCAGTAATTTCACATTCTGACTGCTGCATCACTGCATTCTCTCTCTTCTTCTGATCAGCAGTCTTGCCCTTCCCTTGCTGGGTATCCTGCCGATTCCCTTGCCCTCTTAATATCTTGTTAATAGCTACATTCCCTGCTTCTCCAACAATCTGATTTTCCTCTGTCTGCTGACCACCGCTGACCCTAACATTTTCATTAGCAACATCTCCCTCCACCTGCATATATCTCTGTTCATTCTCTTCCTCTTAAGATACCCCATTTTCATTATTGCTGCACCCCATCTTCTCGACTAGATTCTTACCTGGGAGGGAGCAGTCTGATCTTTCTCCAGCCGGCACCAGCACGTCACCCTCATTGGACTCAAATCTGCACTTTTCCATAGAATGTCCAAATTGATCACAATTTAAGCAGATCATAGGCAGATTTTTTTTAGGTCATTTTGATGGGAATGACCTGCTCCTTCCCTCTCAATTTCAGCTTCACCAACATTTCTTCCGGTCGTTTTCTCCGAGCATTGATTTCGCAACATGCTCGGACCGATGTGGGGCAGCTGAGTGCTCTTGTTTGATTATTAAAAGCTATGAATTTTCCCACCATTCCCACTAAACTAAGCTTTTAAGTCCCCAAGCATTGTAGAGTTCCAGAGGAAGCCCACTCATTTCGTACCAAACCACCCATGTCGATAGGAGCAACTCGTCCAAGTCAAGCCCCGGGCACCATCGATGCAAGAACATCACGGTCTTCCCTACCCGATATTGCCCCTTCTCCAAAACATTGTTCATGTCTTCTTAACATTAAAAATGAATCCAAATCAAACCTTTTCTTAGAGCAGCAAGAGAGATCTTACCAGTCAAGCTCCATGCCTTGGAGCACCACTCTCTAATCTCCTGGAGAGTAGGCCTCCTACCACCGAATCGTGCTATCAAAGAAAATCTGTATCTGCTGTTTGCTAGCAGCAGCCTCTCCTCCTCCCACTCAACAAAGGGAATACCATCTGAGTCTATTTGTGTGGAGGGCAGCTTCACAAACTCTTCTCTATCTCCAGTGGCCCTTGCCCATGCTCTGTTAATCGCTGAATATAGTAAGTGTGCCGTGAGTGGCTTCTCCCTTTTTTTGGTTGGAGATTCAGCTACAATATAGAAAAGAATTAGCTCAGGTTCACAGCCGATTGGATATCTGAGAATTAATGGAATGAACCTTATATAAATAAGAGGAATACTCTATCACTATAATAATGGATTGGAAGGCATACTCGAGTTTAGCTAGCAATCTAGCGGACATTTCAACTAAAGAGTTAACGGGAGGAGGATGAAAGCTCTCACAATGGAAGGCACGAACGGCAGAAGAAGGACTAATCTAATCCCCAGACGAGATGCGGGAAAGAGAGGTCAGTGACCCCGGGGTAGGCGACTCAATCAATAGGAATTTTCTCTGGAACGCTTAGGCCAATTCTATTTTTCGGAATGAGTGGTATGGCTTTGAAGCGGGTGTCTTGACTTATGTCATTAGCAAGGCGTAAGCTACTCTGCTGCTCGCTTCGTA
The DNA here is from genome assembly GCF_021117445.2 of Syzygium oleosum. Lineage (NCBI taxonomy): Eukaryota > Viridiplantae > Streptophyta > Magnoliopsida > Myrtales > Myrtaceae > Syzygium > Syzygium oleosum. Next base: position 400,313 of record NW_026607547.1, on the reverse strand, counting down.
AAGCTCCGCTCGTTGCTTTTCATCCTTTAGTATCTTGCTGCTTTTTCCGCTTCTGAGGCAGCATCTCTATCAGCTAGTGAGCTAGTCGCTACTAGAGTTTTTAAGGCGTTTGCGCAATCGGCTTGTTGGTTGGCTTAATTACGCTATAAGGGCTTGTAGCTAAAAGTCGTCTTAATAGCTTTCCTCTTCCTCCACCTTCACTCGCTGCCTGCCTTCTTTCGTTGCTGCACTCTCCTCCGCTCTACCTCGCATTGATCTTCTTCCGCAGCTCTTGCTTCCTTCACTTACTGCCTTAGAAAGGAAGAAGCTTAACTCATACGAGCCTCCTTGCATTGTCACTCTGCTCTTTGCTCGCTGTCTGGGAGCTCCATTCATCACCCCTATCACTCGACAACCCAAACCTTTCATTCATTACAGTAATGTGATTCTATGTCTCTGATGATTCGGCAGGAGGAAAGAGGCAAGGCTTTGACAGATCCGCTGAAGAAGGATCGGGCTTAGAAACTAGTCTGAAGCTTGTCAAAAGGCTTTTGACTGCGCTGGAAGAGGGAACTCTTGACATCTTCTCTCTTTCTTCTGGGGTCTTAGGACCCATATCAAGGCTTAGTCCCACATTCTTTTCCACAGGAGTCTCTATAGGTTTACAATTGCGCATTTGGTATCGTTCAAGCAGCTTCTTGATGTAAGTCTCTTGAGACAAACTAAGAAGTTTATTAAATCTATCTCTGACGATCTTGACACCAAGCACATAGCTAGCTTCACCCATGTCCTTCATCTCAAAGTTGGAGGACAACTACTGATTAGTGGAATAATCCTTGTCATTTCCAGCCTATGTCGTCAACATAAAAAAAAAGGAGCACGAAACTACCCTTGGACCCTTTTACATAAACACAATAGGCCTCCTCCATCAACGTAAACCCATCTGCTAAGATGGCTCGATGAAATAAATCTAAGGTACCATTGCCTGGACGCCCGCTTTAAGCCATAGATTTATCCTTTTAGCTTGCATACTTTTCGCTCCTGTCCATCAGAGCCACAAAGCCGACGGGTGTTGGTCCATATAGATCTCTTCATCAAGATCCCCATTAAGAAATGAAGTTTGAACATTTGGTAGAGCTCTAGATCCATATGTGCGAGAATGGCTAGAATGAGCCTAATCGAGACGAGTCTAAGAACTTGAGGGAATGTATCCTAAAAAGAAAGAGGAAAGCACTACTTCTTTCTTAGGGACTTCCTAACCCAGGGACAATCCGGAAGGAAATGTGAGGCCGATCGATGGAAACTTTTAGTAAGTACTCTACGAAGCTCTAACTAGTCTTGCCTATCTTGTTCTTACCCTAGATCGGGTTCCGTCTAGCTACTTGACGAAAAGAAGGATGACGCCCCTTCTATGGAAGCAGGAAGAGGAGACAGAGGCAGTTGTCTGGACGACCTAGCCAATCGTTCTCCTAGTAGGCTATTATCCATAAGGGCTTTAGCGTTGAATAAGCTAATAACTTCTACGGGACAGCGGCACTTCACTGGATCCCTATGATCGGCGTAGAGATCAAGATGCGTAGGCAAGAGATCCCTAGTCTTAGAGCTAGGCACTGTGTAAGAGTGAGATAGACGTCTAAGATAAAGAGAAGAGGAGAGAAATCCACTCCACTTCAATGCGTGGAAATTAGCCCTAGAGAAGGATGCGCATTTCCCCTTCCCTAAACGAAAGAGAGATCGATTCCTTTCCCTGGAGAACTCCACTTAATTTCCTCTGCAGTCTTAGGCTTTGGCGGTCTTTTTCATTCACTTCCCTTTTTTTTACAACATAGGAGGGAGGGGGGGGATGAGGTGGACATAGCTTATATTCCCGCATACTGTACACATAGTTATGAGAAAACTGTTCCTTTTGTTCCGGAAAAGCCTTAGCTTGTTTGCCGAAGAGAAGGCTCTTCAAGAGAAGGTATAAGTACAAAAAAAAGACTAATCATGAGCATAGCGAGAAGGAAAGGAGGGAACTGATAGCACTAGTCTCGTATCAGGGACATGGCCAGAAGAGGATGCATACGGAACTGACATAGATGCCATAGAAGGAACTGCTATACTTCATGGCATTAAGAACTCGGATTCAACAAAATAAGAAAAAGTATAGCTCTGAGGTTTAAGAGACAAAGAAAACTTGATCCCACTGATCGCCCTCCAAACAAAGCAGGAAACTGCAGTGCGAGATTAGGTATCCAAAAGGGCGTAATCTGTTCGTACATCACGAAGCAAGACAAGGAACCACTTGTATGGGGAGAGTCTAGTAAGGAACAAATTCTAGAGGTGGCATCAGCCGCTAGAAAACAAAAAAAAGGCTTTCCCCACAAGAATAGTCATAGAAGATCTAATCTAAATAAGTGCGAAGACTGCTCCCCCTATCTCTCATTGGTGGTTGGTTGGTCAACAACCCCATGTCTCGGCATATAACTGAAAAAGTAGCTTCACCTTTTTAGGAGGATCCAACCCAAGTCCTCAGTCATTCAAAGCGACATAAAGGCATTGAATATTGCTGTCAAAGTGAGAAACTCGATCCCTAGAGGAGTGAGGTTTTCGCCCAACAATATGCATATGAGTGCCTTTCTTTTTTTTTTTTTTTTTAATCATAAAAAAGAACCTTATTAATGTTCATACATACGCCTGTTTAACCAGGTTCTACAACTGCATGGCATTCCACTTTCTTCCTCTTTAGAGGGGAGGAGTTACATAAAAATGGATAAAAGTCTCACCCACGGGATGTTCAGCAGAGAGAGACGAGACGACCCAGGTAAGCAAAAGATTGACGAAGAGAAGGACGTCATAGGGATGCTAACGGCATTAGAAGCTCTCGATCCATACACGAGAGCAACTGGGTAGAATAGTGTCCAGGGGGTGGAAGGAAGATAGAAGACGAAGTAGGGAAGCTCCAACAGAGGGAGGTATGATTGCCTTACAAGGTGAAAAGACAATCGAAAGAGGGGCGCGGCCGGACCACAAATGTGTTGTGGATAAGGAGGGGGTCTTCTGTGAGGACCGTGTATGGGTTGAGATTCCAAGGCAAATGAAGAAGAAGAATGATCACATGCCCGATGAGGAAGACCTCGAGCATTTATCTCTTTGAAGGTCACACTCATATCCGATAAGACGGAAAGAGTCCGCAAGCGAGTATGTAAAAAAAAAATGACTTACAATACATAATAATGGCATATTCAGATCCGAGTTTCCGCATTAATCATCTGAAACGTGAAACGTCAACTTGGAATTAGCCGGCTCCTCCGCTTGCTTTTGGACAAGTAGCGGAATCTTGTCAATCTGCCTCTTTCCCAGGCCGAGAACTTCGTATCTATCTGAGGGCAGGACTGCCTGTGTAGGCAAAAACTCAATCAATCCAATCAAAGCTTTTTTTCCAGAGAATTTTGTACATCGGTTAAGACTCTCAGAGAGAATCTTCCGAACCAGCTAACAGACCTACCTACTACATGATATTTCTCATTCTGATCTTTTGAGTGATGAAAAATCCCGTATGGACCCCTATCCATTAAGGACATTTCATCTCTCGTGCCATCTCCGCGTAGCAAAGTTCCTATGTTCAGTTCTGAGAGAAGGCGTCGATGTCAAGTTTCCATTTCGATTTTATCTAGGGTTCTTGGATTCAATACTTGATCCTGGGGACATAGCAATGGTTGTTGCTAGTGCCCCTTGGCTTGGTTATTTAGATCAATCCATAGAAAGAGTTTTTTCAACCAGAGTTTGAGATACTAGAAAGGGCCATCTCGATTTAATGCTGATGCTGGGAAAATTTCTTTCGATGATTGATAACCTGAGGCGGAACCAACAAAACCATATCCCGTGATCTCTTACTCTTGGACATTAAGTTAGTTCAGCTCCTTCTCTTACTGATGTGGCATTTTGCCTTCAAACATCTGATTCACTAGCACCGGAAATTCACCCAACAGCTAGGCCAACAAGCCCAAGGGGAGGGAAGAGATTGTTAATCGGAAGGGGAAGATTTCGAGCGAATTCGAATCCCAAAGTCGAAAGCTCCCGCCGTTTTGAAAATTGCTGAGAAAGAACTCCACGGGACAATGGCCATTGAATGGGTCAGCAAGCGTTCGAACGAATCAAGACATACCTTGCAAATCCTCCTATTCTTGTCCCGCCAGTGCGGGGTCCTCCGCTATTATTATACCTTTATACCACGGAAACGTCGATGGGATGTGTCTGTGTCCCAGAGCAACATGATGAGACAGGAAGGAAAGAAAGGGCAATTTCTTATCTGAGTCAGAAATTCACTGATTATGAAACTAGGTATTCCCCTCTTGAGAAGACGTGTCTGGCCTTAGTTTGGGCAACCAAAAGGTTGAGACATTACATGCTTGCTTATCCAGTCAAACTACTCGCCAGGATGGATCTCTTGAAGTATCTATTTGAAAAACCTGCATTGACTGGAAGGACTGCTAGGTGGCAATTCATTTTTTCGAAATTGGATATCACCTATGTTACCCAGAAGTCAATCAAGGGACAAGCAGTGGCCGATCACCTGGCTTCGCACCCATTGCCGGATTACGAGCCGCTCAGAACTGATTTTCCCGATGAAGAGATCTTGTTTGCCACGGAAGAAGAAGGGCCTATGTCTGATGAATGGACGATCTATTTGGATGGCGCTATGAATGAAGACGGAAGCGGTGTAGGTGTTGTGCAACTATCGCCAGAGATGACCAGGATCCCATTGGCCTTCAAGTGGAGTTTCCCATGTACGTACGAACAATGTTGCTGAATACGAAGCTTGCATTGCTGGCCAGCAGCCCAGCCAGGAGCTATCAGGAAAGCGTTTGCAAGTCATTTATTATTCCTTCTTGGTAATAAGCCTTAGGAGCGGGCAGGGCAAATGGAGATTGGAGAACGAGAGAGAAAAAGCTTATACCATATCATGAGTACTTAGAAAAGCTCATGGACCAGTTCAAAGAAATAAAGTTTTACTATCTCCCGGGGGCGCTGAGCTGAAACCAATTGTGATTTTTCAAATAAATGAACCCGCATACTGTTATCAGATTGAAACAGAGCCACAGTCCGATGGGCTCCCCTGGTACACAGACATCATTAAGTACTTCGAGGATCGCACATTCCCTGAGTACGCAACAGCTAATGCCCGACGTACCATCCGGAGGTTAGCTACGCAGGAGTATGTGGGGCATTTATTGTTTTGTTTCTTACAACAATGTCTTACTGAGGTGTCTTCATGAGTCTGAAGCCCAGAAAGTTTTGAAATAAATCCATGATTGAATTTTCGGAGCGCATGTAAGTGGGAAAATGATGGCCAAAAAGATTCTAGAGCAAGGATCTTACTAGTCAACGATGGAGACTGATTGCTGCCAATATGTGCAAAGGTGAGGTTTTATTTTAACAATCAATTGCTTGAACAATTGAGGAGCGGAAGCCACCACCCTTCCACATAGAGGGATACTCGACCCTGAATAAAGAGGTTTTGGTTCTATTCGATTGAAAGCGCGACCCACCATGGGAGCTTCAGATGACCATATAAAAAAAAAGAAAAGTCTCTGATCTAGCGAAACATTCACTAGTATACAATTCAGCCCTACTTAGCCCTACCTAAGACGGAGCAGCCCATATATATGAAAAAGAAAGATAGGGCTCGATCGCCCAGGGAGAACCCAATCTGTGAAAGGATGGACTGACAAAAATCCATCGAACCCACAAAGAAGATAAAAAAAGAAAACAACTAGAGTGCCTAGGAATAGGAAAGGAATGCTTCTCCTTAAAAAAAAAAGTTAGTAGTATAAATAAGTACGCTGTGACTTATAAATAGGAAGATGAGGAGATAACGGGCGAAGGATATTCATGATATTAGGTTGGATCTCTCTTCATTCGCTCTGTTCGCGGAGCGGCATACCGAAAAAAAGAAAAGCGTTCTATTATAGGAATAGGATTGGAAGCGATGACTTAGAGCTAAAAGCAGGCGTCCTCCTATTATAAGATAATACGATACCACCTCCCACTTGACTTTAGTCCACCCGGCATAACCGCATTTCAACCAACCGACTCATTTGCCTCTCCGGGGATGAAAACCCATGATTTGATCTGCTAGCTTGAACGCCTGGATCATGCCGAGAAGAGAAGGTTAAGAAAAGACTGTCGGAACCGATCGGAGGAGTATTTCAGAGTCCATCCCCGCCTTTCTCTTTATTGAGAAAGAAGGAAAAGATATAAAGAAAGGTTAAACATCCATCGCTGCCGTGATGACGCAGTTGAGTGTTCATTCGATCCACCACCCGAGGCCAGGCAAAGGGTTCGGAGTTGGGTCCTAGGCCTAAATCGGATCGGCTTGGCTTCGTATGAATGGAACGGCATAGGAAAGCAACCATTGTAGGCTACCACGATATAATTTGGATTCCGAAAGATTTTATCGCTACTATCGGGGCGGGGGCCCGTCTTTCGAGTCGTTCTTACGGCCGTGGTAGCTGCAAGCCAACCTATACTTTCCTGGGGCTTGCTCTCTCGTCTTCTTTCCTCCGCCTTCCTCTCGTAATTGACCCTATCTTTTCTTTTCTGCTACGCCTATCCATCCGTCAGATTGACATCCAGCCGGGTGAACGATAGCAGCTCCTGTTTACTAATGGATCTGCCGCCGCTAGTATAAGAAAAAAAAAGCACATAAGGATCCGGAATATGAAAATATACTGATCACTGATCAGGATCATATACAGCCCAGTATTACCAGTAAGAAGTTCGTAATGTCCCTTCATGGCCGGCCGGCCCGATCAGTATGGAGCCGAAGGCGAAGGTTTCCAGCGGGCCCCCTTCTCTTGCTTCCCCTTAAGTGACAAGGGGGGTAAGGTAAGGAGTAGTAACAGAGTGGCTCGGTCATGTCATCGATAGGCCTCTCCTTATTCATTCTATCTATAGAGCGGGGCCGCGGACCAACAATCCAGCAAAAGGGCTTAAAAGCTCCTTTCTCAAAACTTCCCCTTTCTCTAAGTTGTAAGCATCAAAGCCCAGCAAAGCCAAGCTATACAAAGAGCTCTTTTCAGCCCCTACTCCTAACAAGTGAAAGTTGCTGGCACCCACCATACCTTGCTTCGGGGCCGATCTCTTGTATCGGAAAATATATTTTTATTTTACTTTGTTCCACCACAAATAGATTTCGCCGCATGGATTGGATAGAGTCCCCTGATCTCGACATCCAAGCACGAATTCCTTGAGAGCGCTTCGGCGGCGGATAGCAGCATGGGCAAAGCACTCTGCTGCGGCGAGCAGCCGATTCTTATTGCATTCACCAAGATAGTCTTACTCGCTCCTGAACTCTGTGGCGAGTTCAGCCACCACCTCCGGGCCTGAGCTCTGCTCGAGCGTAGTCAGCCAGCTTCGTGACTTTGCTTAGCTTCCAGCGTTGCAAAGGGATAACCTTTCACTATCTAGGCGCCCTAAAAGGAGGGGTCCCACGGAGTTCTTCCTCGAAGGTCAAGCCGTAGTCCCTGTCCCGGGGATAAGTGGAAGGAGTTAGGAGGAGGGAGCGCCCTTTGCCCGAAGAAATAGGCGGCTTCGCCTTCAAGCCGTCAAGAAAATCGAGCTAATATATGATCATGACAGTACACTGATGCATAGGTCTTTTTTAGGGCCTTTTGATCATGATGCATCATGAACGTGCCAATATGTGATCGGGGTGAGCGGTGGTTAGATATAGGGGCGGCTTCGTCGGCTTGGATTGGAAGGAAGGGCTTTGCTTTCCGATCGCTTTTTGAGGCCGGTTTGGATGAGCGTGGGCAAGTTCGGGATTCGCTATCGCTTTCGGCTTGGAGCGGCTCACCCCCTTTGTCACTTAAAGGGCAAAGTCGCTGAAGCGAGTCTAAAGGCCAAAGAGTGATCTTTGAACGCTACTACGCATCACCTACTATAGTAAGGTAGGTTTGGGTATAGCAGGACTTGAACCTGCGACCATTAGGTTAAAAGCCCAATGCTCTACCAACTGAGCTATACACCCCAAAAAAGATGTACTAGTAAATAAGGAAAGGATTGGTGCGGAAAAGAAAAGAGGGCGGCCCCTCTTCTTCTCATCATATTAAAAGGGCGCGGCTCTGTATGAGGCTCGTACTGCAGAGCAAGCGAAGAAAAAAAACTACAGGGCGCGCGTTATCACTCCCGCAAGAAAAGGGCCTAGCTAACGCGCCCCAACTTGAAAACTCAAGGAAAGCCTTGATCGATATGAGAAGCGCTCAAGCACCCAACCTATACAAGGGGCTTGGGCTCGAAAGCCAGCCTTACTCAACAAGCACCTTTCTTAGGTTGGGTGCTTGCTTACACTCATTGAAGATTCTATCCACAAAAGAAGGTCAACGGGGGAGACTCAAGTTGCTCTCACTGACACCATCTACGAGAAGGTGAGGTCGTCTTTCTTTCCAGCCGCCATACGGTTCGACTTAAAGCCTTAAAGACAGAGAAAGGGAGGAGCAGTTATCTATGTAATTACGGTCTTTGTTTTGTTGGCCGTTCTTCCGGTCGAGCACTCTCTTTTCTTTGTCCAATTCCGTCTTACCAAAGAAGACTGACTCCTTACCAACCCGCGAAGGATTGTGAGGTTGGACCAGGTACGAAGAATGAATCTCTATCTGTGCACGGAAGTTGCTGGCCGGCGGCCGCTCAACTGTTCGAGCGCAATGCAGTGGTGGTTGGTTCCGATTCGACAAGGGTAGAATGCCGGGTCGAAGGTCCAGTACAGTAGGTAGCAGGCGTGTTCGGTTTTGGCTCCCGAGCGAGAACGAGAAATAGGCGATGCACCATCCTTGCTGCTATGTACGTTGACCTTGACTTGACAGATTCATCCAATTGAACCCACACTCAAAGAGGACCACAAGCTCAGGGCTCGACGAAAGAGAAAGTATCAGCATTAAGAAACTTCTTGGGGTTAGCAGTGAAAGAAAGAGCCCGGCATTCATTTCTTCATTCATATTCATAGCTGAGTCTACTAAAAGAGGGACCAGCCTCATCGTGGTGATTAGAGGACATCTCTGATTGTTCACTTCTAATGTGACACGTTCCTTCCCTGTTATATAATCAAGGGGATCCGTCGGCTAGAGAGCGGGGCTATTCTTATTCCGGGGAGGCAAAGTAGCCCCCTCTACTGATCGAATCCTCAGTTCGGAGGTCTTCGTCAACATGTTACGAGGCTCCAGTCTTCGGCGGGTCACCATTACTTGACTTAGAAAGGCGAACATCTGGGCAAGGGAAAGCGCAGTGCGCCTGGTGCAAATGGCTTTCTTTTTTCATGATATACCAATCAGAATGGGGGGCCCTACCTACGTACATGATTGATATAATCACTACGTAGGGGGGTGGCGGTCAACTTGATGCGGGAGAGGTATGAGTGCAGTTCGATCTTGTGGTGTATTCGTTTATAGTTAATAGGGCCTCTTTCTCGTTGATCAGTTCGACTCCGCTCTATTGAAAGGTCTCCATTCCTACGGCGGTTTTGTCAACGAACGCGTCTCGGGCCGGATTGACTAACCTAACCCTTACAGAAGGGGGCCTTGCCATAGTTGGGTGCTCCGCTTTAGTGTGATTGACGAAGGCTAGGCTAGGTTTGGTAATAGCCAAAACAAATGAAAAGAGATGGCGGTTCCTCGGCCTTGCCCCATTCCGCTTCTTAACCTATGTCTTGGGTTGGGAAAGCTGCTTCACTTCGTGCCTCTGCCCTTGAAGCCCCTCCTTCTCCATTCGACATGGCTACAGCCAGACAGTCTTTCTTTCTTGAACGTAGGGCAGTTCGTTTCTAATAGATCAAGATCAGGTCGAAATCAGACATTAGATCTGGGGAAAACTACACTTGCATTCCTTCATTGATGTGATGTAATCTCGGTTGAAGATGAATCAGGTGCGACAGAACCCATTCAATTAGCTGCCGCTTTCCTTCAATTCAACTACCTGCCACTATAGGAAGTGATGTTCCCAGGCTAGGCTAGTGAATCGGGGTAGCTTCTCTCCCTAGGGTCGATTGTCCGTCTAGTGAGTTAGCGCTGAGACTTTCTCTCCTTCACCCACCAGTCAAGTCAGGGCTGGTCATGGTGACAAGAAATGCTGTTTCAACTCAATCTCTGTCAAGTTCTATTGTTTTGGCTAATGCCTGTGGCGTTGACCCCTATCTTTCAAGTTCTACTCGCTACTAAAGAAAGAAGGTACGGTCGAAGCGAAGGAGTCACAAACCTTCAACTCATCGAGGAAAAGGCAATCTTCTCTTTATCTATCTCTTATCTTTGCTCTTGACGTAGTGGCTACCACCAATTTTTCTAAGACTAAGATCGATAGACGAATGCGCCCCGTGATGAAGAGAAACTGATCTTCTTAGTCCCAGAGTATTGTAACTCACTTAGTCTGGAAACTCAGCGCTGAAAGCCCGATTGCCCGATGTTCGACTTTGAAAGCGAAACTGGCTTTGTTTCTTGCCCTCGCCCTGAAATGCTAGAAGTTTGCGATATCGCTTCTCTTGGGCTAATGCTTGGTAGTGCCCGGACTTGCTTTCAACCCCACGGGCCGTCAAAGAAAGGAGAGTGGCTGATTGAACACAATCAATGCTTTTAAAAAGCCCTCTCCGACAATCATAGTCTCAGTGGATGCATCTTGAGGACATACTTCAACTGTGAACCTGATTGATTTGATGATTCGTCTTTTTTCGACTTGCTTTATCTCACAAGGAACTGCTAGCGTCTGAGTCTATCCCAAATCCCTATCGTGAAATAGCTTAGAGAAAGCTCATGGGAAAAACCACACTTTTCTTTATTCGGTTAAGTCAATCAGCCCCTAAGCTGGCCTCTGTCTTGTCCGTCTAAGGCTGGGACTCCCCCAATGGAATGGTGTTTGAGCGGCTTGGCATTCCGCCCCTATCGCTAAATCAATGAGATACGTGGATCAAGAAGCTCTCTTTGTTTGAGCGGCTGTCTCTCCTCTGCCTAAGGTCGAGTTACTTTCTCTTGTTTTGACTTGAACGCACGTGACTCACTCGCCCGAAAGAGCGCTTTCACATACCTCAGATTCTCTTATTCATAGGCTAACGAAGAGATCCGGTTCTACCTTTCCCCTTTCTATGGGGTGGGACTGGCGAGCACTCCTTGCTTCAGACCTCTTGGATTCGATAGTGGGACTCCTCGCTAATGGGGATTCATCCTCTCCCGAGGGCCTGAACGCGCTATTGAACCTCTCGGTAAGGTCAAATGGCATTCCGCTACTGACCTAATCGACTGTTAGACCTCCGGACTTTGATCCATCAGACATGAATGAAAGGGTAGAACCACTCTAATGATTATACGAATCCCTACTCTCATCAAGGGCAGGCCTTTTGTTTTCTTAAAAGCTTCAGTAATAGCCAACCTATCTGTTATCAAATGGCCTAGTCGGAACTAGTCTCGTTACTCAAGCAAAGCAGTCAGCAACCGCATAGAGAGAGTGAAGCCAGGAATGGAATTGGTGACTAAAGCCAATCCCTCTCTTCAAATCCAATCACGTATAGAAGATAGTTGATGCTTTCTCTCCAACTCCCTCTCTTTCCATCTTGACTGTTAGATCTCCGTACTGGGACAAAAAAGATCGGAAAATAGAACATGTTCTACCCTTTCCTTAGATTGCTTTCCTTTTTGGCCTGGAGACCTCTCTCCCAATGCCGCTACGCCCCTCTAATCAAGAAGAAAATGTGAATCAAGTTATGCGGCTCCTCTGCCTCTTGGTCAAGCAGCTTCTCCTTTTTCCATTCAAGACTGGAAGCTAAGCAAAGTCACGAAATTTCAACTTTTACCCTGCTGATCTTCTTCTTGTGGACAGTGCGATGACAGTTTTTAATGTGCTTCTCATGTACCGGTACCGGCCTTTGGGTCCGATCAGGCTTCCCCCTTTACTTCTTCCTAAGGTCGAGCTGCTATCGCTGCTTGCCCCTCTCGTCTAGTGGCTTTTGCCTTTTTCGATATTGTAAACTGTTTGTCTAGAAAGAGAATGCCTACTATAAGAAGACATAATCTAAGGGAAAAAAGAAGACATGAGATCAAGTGAGAACTCAAGAAGGTTCTTTCTCCTCAAGAAAGAAAAGACGGCACGGAACTTGGGTAATGGCTTGTAGCTTTTCCACCTACCCATCAGACAATCTCTACTTTGAGACCTGATGAATGAAGGGCGGGCTCACTCCTCTAATGCCGTGATAGAAGAGAGCAAGATCAGGTTCTGACTTCACTTGACCCCCTACTCTCATCAATCATAGACTTTGAGATCGAAACTGGCTTACTGGCTGATGGCATCTTGTGCCTTCTTGACCTAAAGAATGGGAGACCTAATGCTTTGAGTTTGCCTGCTTTCTTTATGGAAGAGAGGTTCCAGGGGAATCAATGCTCTCAGCTGAAACAGGGCTTGAAGCCTTCGGGAAATCTTCTCCTTTCTGCTCTTCTTCTTCCTATCGAGGTAGCTTCTCTTCTGACTTTGCTTTTTTTTTATTCTCTCTCTGTCAATCTCATCTATAAGTCAAGGCTTTTCACAATCCATACTTTTCCAAGTCTTCCTGTTCCGCTCCTTTCCCGGTTATAGATAGAAGAGACTCTGATCCCTCCTAACTAAGTTGCGTAAGTGATGATGCCACAGAGGTGAACCAGGTCTCCTTTGATTCCGTACTCAAAAATTCAATTAATGAATGAAGTGCGGTTTCACTCGTTTTCCTTTCCGTCCCGATGAGATCTGGTTCTCGAAGCGGGTTCAGACTCAGATGAGTATATCTCGACAGGAAACCTCAAAGGCTGACTTGCCTTGATTGAATATAGGTCGGTTCCAGGGGAATACGTAGAGAAATCATCTTCTTAAGAAGGCTTCCTGGGTTTGTTAATGGAAGAAAGCTTCTCGTTGGCTTTGTTGCATGCTTTCAAGAGTGAAGGTCAATTCAAGTATCTGGATCCTCCGCTTCTGCTCGGGTGACTGCTAGCTCCTTGACCGATGAGACTCTACCCCGCCCCCAACTCTAGCTGAGAAAGACCCTACACCCACTTTCCCTTTTCCGCGTGTCCAAAAGCCCGGCCTTTGTGGATTGAGGCATTTTCTACCGCTGTTTATTTAAACAATCGTTTTCCCCTACCGGTCCTAAGCAATCGTTCCCCTTATGAGGTCCTATTTGGTTCAGTGTCATATTAGAGTCACTTGAGACTTTTGGGGTGTGCATGTTATCCTCACTTGGGGCCTTACAGAAAGAAAAAACTCTCTCCCAAGTCTATCTGTTGTGTTTTTCTTTGGTACAGTTCAGTTCATAAGGGTTATCGCTCTTTGGATCCATCTTCCGGTCGGGTCTATATATCTCGACATGTGATTTTTGATGAGCTGTCCTTTTGCAGATCGGCCAGGCTCTACTTCACCTGGACTCCTTGCCAGTCCATCTGATTCTGCCACTCCAAATATCACTGGTTCTGTCATTACATTGCCTCTGCCTATTACTCAGGATTCACAGGCCACCATGGCACCACCTGCACCTGCAGGCGGCTACAGATACATCAGCTTCACTGGAACTCTGGCGGCTAGCATTGTGCATTGGATCGATGGATAAGAGAACTTTTTTCTCATTCAGAGCGGTTAGCTATGTGCTGACAAGCAAAGCTAAGCTTCTCTCTAAAATGAGGGAGTCTTTTCACTTTAAGCAGATTAGGACAAGGGAGAAAGAGCTTGACACTCCCATGTTTTTGGACTGTTGGCTTTTTTTTTCTTAAAATAAGGCAGGTTATTCAAATTTGAACCATTAGAACGTTCTGTTCTGCGGCCTCTGATTTGACAACACAGTGAGATCTGTAATCATACTTGTACAATGCTGATGTTATAAAAGGTGGTGGTCATGGGCTTGGCTCCTCTGGGTTGTACTCCCCACTACTTGTGGCTACACAATATCAGAAATGGAGAATGCCTTGATGAGATCAAAAATATGGAAAGATTGGATCTAGCTCAGCAGGATAGGTTACTCAACCATACTGACGGATCGGAATAACATAACGAAGTATGACTTCGCTAGTCGCGAGGAAGTGTACCGGCGTCCGTACTGGAGCGGATTTCCGATAGTTGGAAGGCAGCTGCACACAGCATCTAAGAAAAAAATGAACCTCTGTTTGCCCAACTCTTTTCTTTTTTCCTCAGAAGAATGCCCTTGACAGTGATGTTGTGTCGGATCTTGACTTACTATACTACGAAATTACTGGTCTATACATTGATTGCCAAAAAAGCTTTGATGCCGGCCTCATCCCACCCATCCTTTGGAAAATTCCCTAGCGCTCGAGGCAAGGTAGGAATGTTCGGGCTGAGCAAAGACTTTACTTTAAAGTAAGTTCAGGCTGACTTTTAAACTAACCAAATCGTGCAGAACTTCATCGAGAAAGGGATGCTGCTTGCCTTCCCGGAGTCCAAGAGGCCGATGCAGATCGACAAGTAGACCTTTGCTAAGCGGGTCCATACTGCCGGAGTTGCTAAAATGGAAGAAGAAAATCCGTTACCAGGTTTTGTCGACGACGATGAATGAATAAGGGAACCCCGGACTTGCCCAATATAGCATCTTCGTTAATCGTATTGAGCTAATCGGAGCACCGAGAAGTCACTCACGTCCGAAGCCGGAGGTTCGTGCTCAGTCTCAAAATCTCGTTCAGCACACTGGAACCAGGGACACCACCTTAGGGAGCTTCTTTGGCTGGCCATGCTTGGCCGACTGCCTACTTTCTTATCCCATCCACCGCCCTTCATCTAACTGCTTTAGTCAAGCAGTCACGTGCCTCTTCCTTAATTCCATCAAGCCTTCTGCTACTCGAATTGCTGAGGCCAGGTCCTGCAGATTTCGTTTTTGCAGCTCTTTCCGTGCCCACTCCTGGAGACCCATCTCAAACCTAAACACCTTGTCTTATTCTGCCATGTTCCCGATCTACAGCATCAATAACTGCAACTGCCTAACAAGCGAACACTACCTATATATCATGTTCCAGTTTACTTCCTGACTATTCAAAGCATCGAGAAAGAAATGGTTTAATAAAAGTTATCTCCTCGACCGAAAGCAGCTCTTCCACTCATCTCATTAGCAAGAAAACCTCTTCCTTGCAAGGAGACAGATGCCTTATCATCCCTATACCCTATATTCTACCTGAGAACTAGGGCTATGTCTTCAATGTCGGCCTGACGAGTGATAGAAATACCTTACGAGGGCTAATTTCCACTATTAATGGTCAATCAATTGACTTCCGACTGCACTCTACACTCTAGCTTTCTTTAATTCCGTTGGATTGCTTTGGATGCTTCCTGCTTTCAGTAAAGTAAGGACTATGCTTCTAAGCGGCATTAACATCAAAGAGAGGATTCGGTGGAAGTAGGGAAAAAAGCACAGTTGTAGTTCCGCTTTAACTAATAGTATTATAAAAGAGTAAAAAAAAAATGGATCGAATGGCCAAACCTGGCTCCTAGTACGTACCGTTATTTACACCTATAACAGGACACCAATACCCTACCCTATTGGAGAGAAGCTCTAAGCACCACTGAACATGAGAGTCGAAAGACTTTTGCATCGGTCGTCTAGGTTCTAATCCGTATATCACCCGGGAACTCACTGTTGAAATTCCGGCAACTTGTTCAATTCCTTCTATTATATAATAGATCAGCCCTTATCAAGAACTCTCGCCAAATCACCAGCCTTCCTATTACGCCAGAATGTACTACCACCGTGGTCATTCATTCCTATGCCAAGGCCGGAGGCATGGCAGATGAACTTCACTTTGCCCCTCCCTTTCACTTATACGAATAGCTCGTAATGCTGCGTCTTTTCCGAAACCGGGACCTTTTCTTTTCTCATTACTTCTGCTCCTTGCATACCCTTTTGTCTTGAAGTAAGACATTTGAAGCAAAACATTCGAAATAACTCGTAGTAGAAATAGCACATATATTTAAGTTTGGATCCGCTTTATTTATTCTCTTTTTCCTTTAAGGAACTCCTATTTCTCTCCAGCCAGACGCACCAAAACAAGCAAACGGGTGCTGTTATCCATATCCTGTTAGTATTCCTCCTTTTCTTATAAAGAAACCAGCTTAGCAAAACTTCTTTCACCAAGTACGGCATGACCTATTGAACACCACACATAGTAGCAGCTCTCAAAGCTCTCTGGTCACACTAGACTGTAGCAACAAGTGGTTAGTACTTTCACCTTCTTGCTTGCCCATAAAACACCAATTAATATACACCTTACCCCCTTCTAAGATTTTCACCAGTTCAAATTGCTCCTAAGAAGCTTCACATGCAAAAATGGCAACCTTTTTAGGGGTGTTAGAGTTTCGCTTCCAAATAGCCATGGAAATGAATTATCGGCTGAGTAAGTGAATGCCTCATAACAGGATTTAACAGAAAAATTCCTTTTTTTTTCTTTATTGATACAGATGATTGTTCGGGCATCTCCTTGACCGAAGGAGTAAAGAAGAAGCTTTCATTTTCTCTTAACGTTAGTGCGAAGAGAGTAAAGGTATTCCCCTATCCTTCTCTAGGGGATTCATTAAAGGACCTATATTTATCCCTGATTGGCCATTGATAGATCAGACTATCACCTCTTTTTGTTGAGATTTTCTTATACAGCGAACTTGTTTAGGTCAAAGAAGAGAGAGGCTAGGAATCCGGAATCTTCCCCTTTGCATTTATTATATGAAAAAAAAACTACTAGGAGCCTATTCTTTGAACCTGAAAGATTAGATATCTAGCATTTCTATTATTAGTAAGCCTTTGTTTGAAAGATGTTGATGCATTTTTGGTGATGGTAGAGCCCTTTTATTTTACTAGTAAGGCTCGTAAGTGAGATTTGGGTCCTTAGCTAGCCCATTTTTTGTTTTAGAGGTGGTAGACATCCAGGGGTAGGAATCGCTCCTTTCGCGTCGGTTACTTGGACAAAATCAGTATGACAAGCCCACCAATCTCACTGTGGATAAGAACCAGATTGACGAAGGAATGCTTCACATATGTCTCGACTTCGACAGGCCCAGCTCCTCGATCTCTGGCTTTATGCCAACTCTATTGTATATAGAGCAGATCTATCTTTTTTCTAGTATCCTTGTGAGGTGTCTGATTCCAGTCCCTAACAGCCTTGGTGAAGCGATCTATGGTTTCTGCAATACAACCCTCTTCAAAGCACCAAGCTTTCTGAACAAAATCTGGGAATTCCGGATGTGTCAACCACGCCGCTTCCATTCTTCAAGGTCTGAGTGTACGCTGTGAAACTGACAGTCCTTACATTAAATAAAAATTGGATGGTGATCGGAATGCATTCTAGGGAGGTGCTTGACAAAAGCTTCTTGAAACTGAAGCCTCCAGGCTTGATTACATAAGGCTCTGTCCAGCCCATTGGCTCGACCCGGCCGGATATTGTAAATGCTGGGCCTGAGTGAGCCAGATCAATGAGATTGGATTCCAAGACAAACTCAACCAATTTTCTGCACCTTTAGTGTCTCACTGGGGCTCCCCCTTCTCCTCTTGAGACAACTTCATTCATGTCCCCTGCGTGAAAGCCAGGGCATATTAGCTACTCTCCCCGCCCCCTTCCTTAATCTGAATATATTTCCTGAGCTCCTCTGGGGTTGGGAATGGCATAAATAGCTGTAAATAACCAGTCCATTTCCTTTGTTTCATAGCTTTCGGTTTCTTTTGTTTTCTTCCTCCTTCGACGGAGCAAGTTTGAGTATGTGTTCAGCGAGGAAGGAGAAAAGGATCTTCTTAAACTATCTACCTCTGGTTTCCCGTATAGATCCACCTTTCTTCAAAATAAAGAATAAAATAGAAAGAAGAAAAAGAGAGATTCTCAGTACCACGAGTAGACTAACAAGAGAGGAACTACGAGTAGAAAATCAGTAGTCACTCTTCGACTTAAATCACCATATTGCGTAAGAGAAAGAGCGAGATATTGAGCGGCCGAAAATGTTATGTAATAAAGGATCGAGGAGGATTCAGGAGGAGAAGGAGGATTAGTAGGAGTCCGTTTTCTGACGGAATCGAATGATAACGACAAGGATGGAAAAGTTTTAGTGGGCCTGGGTGTTAGCAAGTATGTTCATTGTGCCTGGACTCATTTCTTCAGTTTGTTTGATCCTAGGCGTAAGTTTACTGGTTCAAATGAAGCGGCGATATCTTGGGGAAGGGGAAGACGCGGGGTAGAGGAATTGGTCAACTCGTCAGGCTCATGACCTGAAGACTACAGGTTCGAATCCTGTTCCCGCATAATCATCTGAAGCCGTAGTCAGCCTCAAGATTCCGTAAGTAACTCAGTGCATGGCTTAAGGCTTAGAAAAAGAAAATGAAATAAGGAACAACCGCGCTGGTTGTAGTCGTTCCGCCCTTTTCTCGAAGAAAAGTTTATCATGACTCATTTCATTCCCTTTTTTGGTGTCTTAGCAGTAGGTTTTTTCGTACGTTTTCTAGGATCAGAAGGAACCGCTGTAATTACCAGAAGTGCATTTCTCTTTCTTATTTTTTTTGTGTTGTTAATAATTCTTATTATGATTTCTCGCTTTAGATTTTCAACAAAAAGAAAAAAGAATTGGATTCTTTTTGGCTTCCTCTATTTTCTCAGAAATTTATTTTTTTTACCTGGTTCGCTTCGACATTTTCGAAAGACTTGTCGCTTTTGTAGGAATTACTACAGGAGCCCTATACACGTTCTATGTTTCAGATTCGAGCTTATCGACCGGAAACGAAGACTCTACCAGTTCCACTACAATTAATATTGAATCTTCCGATTCACGACTTTCTCATTCGCATTTTGGAGCCCAAAATCCGGAACCAGGGAATAACATTCTTTCCCATTTTGGGAATCAAAGCCCGGTGTACATGGATATGGAAATCGAATTGTATGCCCGTATTCGGTTACTTGAAAGCCGATTAATCGATCGGTTGCCTCCTCAACTTCACTCCGGTGAATACGAAAACTTGGTCTGAGACAATCTCAACCAGTCTTTTAATATTCATCACTATCACATTGCTCTCTCCAATGAGCTCTTCGACATTACTGTGCTGGAATTGAAAGCAAATTAGCAAGACCGGCTTTTTCATCTCCTTCTCAGCGAGCCGGATGAGCGCTTAAGCCAGATTATGAGAGATTCCCCTTTTAACGAGAGGGACATACGAACGGAGGCATTGGCTTTTCTTGAAGAAAAGATTGGAGCTATCGAGTTAGCAAATCCACGTTCTCAACATGAGAAAGTCTTACTTGAAATGAGCCTTAACCACTGGATCACTCATCTACAAGAACACGGGCATCGCTCCATTTTCTATACCTGATTTCTTTCGCATTTTCGTGGCGACGGTTAAGTGTGAAATCGAATAATTTCTCTAGGCTTGGCTTACACTTTTTGTTTGTCGAGCCCTGCTTCGGTCTCTGGTTTGATGATTCCTAATTCCTAGTCGATAATAGCCCTTTAGCTCTTATGCTCGTTATCCCAGGCAATATGATATGCTTAGCGCTAGAAAGACGAAATTCAATTTGAGGAACTCACCTAGACCCTATTGTCTCTATGGACCGCTACTATGGACTTATTACTTACTAAGTGGTAGAACCCTGCGTCTTTTCTCCTCCGCATTCGCTCTGGCCTGTTAGGGAGGAAATAGACGGTTAGCAAAAAGGTTTGAAGTTAGAATTGTACAATGTTATTACTTCATCCGCTGTGAATGAATAGGCTGAAGGAATCGGATCTTGTCTCTTTTAATCGGCTTTTAAGGCAGGAAGCAAGAACTCTAAACTATCTCTTTAGGTAGCGAAGCCCCATTCGTTCCCTGGGTGAAGGATCAGTAGAATCAGTCCTTGCTTTCTTCCCATAGCAGCTGGGAGCGCAGAGAGTAGCCAACCCAGTCAGCCAGTCCAGTAGCACGGTCTCGGTCCTGCAAGCCAACGGTTGCTAACTTTCTTTCAAATAAGATCTGTCCCAGCGGTCAGTCTCATCGGCTGGCAGTATTCTTTCTTTAAACCACCTTCTCTTGATGTAGAAAATCGTTTTTGAGGGAAATACAGAATTAGCTCTATCTTATCCAATGGGAAACTTTCGAGTTCATCCTTTAGCTGTCCAGGCAGTCCTATCAGTGTAGTACTTGTCTGAGGAGTGCTTCCTCCCGAGCCAGTAGGCCGATTGGTGTATAGAAAAGAACCTTTCGACAAGGAGCCAGAGCCACCGAGCCTGTGTTACTAATTGGCTTGATAGTTCAAGTAGTAATGGCGGTCTCCTGTCTGTGGTAGTCAAGCATGTCTGTGGCTAGAGGAGAAAAGCAGTCAATCTTAGTGCCCTGTAAGCGGTAGTTGAAGTCAGGCTTTATAACTCCTAGTCGGCTAGTAGAAGGAGGGGATAGGATAGAGACTAAAGAAAGAGCTCTTAGTCTACCCGAAGCGAAGGAAAGTCAAGAGAAGAGGTGGTAGCTGTCCATGCAAGGAAGTGACACAAGCTATTCTAGCAAGTCTTCTGTGGAGGAAGGAAGCCAGGGAGTAGCACTAGGGCAAGTAACTTATTTCACTAGTCTCATATGTTAGTCTCGATGCACAGATTCCTCAAGGCATTGTTTTTGTACGAGCACTAATAGTAAAAGAAAGGAAAACTGCTATTGAATGCGCTTTTGAGGGAGAATGCCCCATTGACTTCTCTCTAGAACCCATAGGGCCAATAGACAGAATTCGTCTTAGTGCCTTAGGGTACTTTAGCTATTCCGATTCAAAGCAAAGGAAACTTCCTAAGGTAAGGAAGAAGGGCTTTGAGAAGAAGCTCTTCCTGAAGTGAAGAAGGAGATGTGGCACTTTACTTTTTTTTAATCCTATCATCCATAGATAGCAAAGGTAGCCATTGGATATCTTAAATAGGAAGAATAAAAAAGGGAACTGACATACTTTACGAACGGGATTTCACCTCTTATCTTCCTTTCCCAGGTTGCCTAAACTGGATCAATGTTAGGAGGGGATTTGTGAATTTAACACAAGGGATTCGCCGCAACAAGCACCGTTTATACTGATTTAGTGAAGTATGCCATCAGTGGCATAAAAAAAGAAAAGGAGGAAGCAGAGGTAAGGAGCTTAGTTGGGTAAAAGCCCTTTTTTAGGAGTTATTATTAATAGTATTTTATATTATTCCAGTCCCATGCAAGCAGTCAAAGCAGCAGGCACTAGTCTTGACGAAGAAGAGGTCAAAAAGCTTATTGCCCAGTGAAGCAATAGTCGTGATATCAAAAAAGAGCAGGGGATGCCTTAAAAGACTCCACTAAACTCTTTCAATGTGGTGTGGAAGTACCTGTATAGGACTTCCCTTTTCCTTCTTGTTTATATTGTTTTTTGGATAGGAGAAGGACTTACAAAATTCATTAGTACACACCAGATTGGACTAAAAATAATAGATTTGAAACTTCGATCAGTTCCTTACCGGGACTTTCAAAAATACACAGCATATAAAAACTTATATAACCTCTTTTATATCTTTTATTTGTAGGCCTTCCTCCCTATCCATAAAATTTAACCCATATCGATGCATTGATGAATAAAACTCAAACTTATGGTATGTTGTCCCGGCAGTTTAAATCCTAAAGGCAAAACTTTTTAGTAGAAAAGGTACCAATCTTCAATATAGTGATTAAAGTGATCTTTTTCATATATTTTTGAGCCCTTCCAATGGATCCCGAAAGTCTTATCTACTATACCATAAATGTGTGGGAGGGGGAGTGACAATATTAACTTGCCCCTTTTTATTTCTATCTAAACTAAAGGAAAGATGAGAAGAGTCAAGTTAAAGCTTGAATGATATAACTATACATCTATTTTTGATCGTGGAATCCATTCAAAACTTCGGCTAAAGTGAAGTGATAATATGTTTAGGTGGGGTCATAAAATGAACAAACAACTCAATATCCTATTATTCATTTACATTTAGACACATAAAAACATAAAGACAAGCGAGCGTAACCCAACATATTAATAAGCAGGCTATGGGACAAGTTTGTTTTATAAAGCAATCCATCTGGCAAGGTCAATCTAGTAGAAAGGAGAGTTTACTTTTGGCCAGTTTAAGTCCTAAGGCCTTCCAACTAGCGCTATCTTTGTATGTAGTTCGCTGTCATCGAGAATTCTGTTACAGCCATTGCGATTGCGGGTTATCTTCCATCCATTCCTTCTGCCAGAGAGCGAGTTAGCATGCTAAGCTAATCCTCTGCATTTCTAGTCCCAAGCCCATGATTTCGAGGACTCAGGTAAACCCATCAAGTTCTTGTGGGAATTCCCTTCTATCCGTAAGGAATAGTTGATAGCCTCCTTCGAAGTATTTGTATCCTTCCTACTAGTAGCAGTACCTTTTATAGCCCATCCAGTTGTAATAGATAGCCCCAGTATACGTAGAAGTGTAAGTATAAGTCCTCCTAGTTAGATTTATCCGTCCCAGTCTAAGGCTAAGTTCCTTTAGTTCCAGCAGTCCTAATAGACTTCTTTTTACCCGCCATCCGTAATGTCTTCCTAATCTAATCCATAGCGATCTAGCCGAGTGAGGTAAGAGGTTTGAGTTTGATATTAAGTAATATCAAGTCTTTCTTAGTCTAAAGAGCCAGCTTAGAGCTTAGATAATCTCCCTAAGTAAAGAAAAGAGGCAGCCCCACAATAGCAGACTAAGCCTATACAGTCGTTGGAGTTCTTATTCCTTTTAGCCATTTAATTTAATAAGAATAAGAAAATGACTAAGCTCCTGTGAACTGAACTAAGTTCCTATCCTGAACTCATTCAATCCCCTTGAAAGCCTTTACTTTAAAGCAGTTCCTTTTTCATTTTTGTATGCAAAAAGGTAAGCAGGGAAGCGAGTGAAAGATTCTCATATGATGAGAAAGCCAGTCTCTTTCCATCCGTCCCAATTCTTTACCGCAGTCCCGAGGGTTAGGATCAAGGGTACGGTCGAGTTCCTTCGTCCCTTGAATATCATACCTGGAAAGAGTCAAATAAAAGTAAAGCCAGAGCTAGTATAAGAAAAAAACCTCCCGTCCCGAGTTGGCTTAAGCCATGCCTTTACTAAACTAAACAATTCTCGCCATCTCAGAGCAGAGGGCAAGTCTCACCCCACGGGCACAGCTTTACTACTTCCAATCTCCTAACTAAGGGCCTTACCACCAACATCGCTTATTCCTTCAACGGCGAATTCAATACCAGCTTCACCACGCTCTTAAAGCGCTTAATCTAGTTATATTACTAGTTAAGTTAAAGGCTATGAAAAGATAATCTCTTGTAGCTAGTCTTTTTAATTCGCTTTCTGCTATCTTTCAAATTGAAGTTGAAGTCTGAGTTGCAGCACTAGTTCCAGCGAGTGGGAGAACCTAGGGAGCTACCCGGGATTAACCAAGAGGATAGTAATATAACTATCAATTAACTATGGATACTAAGTCTTTGCCAAATCATGACGAGTAGGTAGTTTTCTTCTATGTGGTTGCCTTTGTTTTATCTTCACCAAGCGAGTTGAATAAAAAAGCGAAAGGATGATATTATTATAATTTTATCGTTGATGTTTTGGATGAATGGGAGGACGCCTGCGGAGTAGAGAAGGTGAAGCTGCTCCGTGGGCTTGGCTTTCAAGCCTTTTTTTTTAGTTTTCGAAATTTCCTTAACGCGGCTGGAGGATGGCTTCTCTGAAAGGAGAAGCAATTAGGTCGCCGACTGCTACTAAGAACCTAACAGAACTTTTCTAATTCATGGTTCATGTAGCTGTAGGATTAAAAATTGTTTAAGAGGGAGGGAGGGGTGGAGATTAGGTTGGTATCTACAGTTCGACTGAGCTGTATTGGGGTTCGAATCCTCTTTAATCTTATCTGGCAGCAGCAGGTCAAGTATGAAAAAGCAAGAAGGAAGCGGGGGTAACTTGACTAACCACCCTTGCTGCTAAGAACCTAACGGAACTTTGGCAAGAGTAGGTAAATAGGAGTTGTAGTTAGGATTCAGACCTGCTTGCCAACCCCTCCGTAGTGAGATGCGATCACCTCTTTCATTCGAGTGGGTTGGAGCATCAGTAGCATGGGACATTAGGGATGTGCTGTCTACCAATGGCCACAGATCCCATCGAACTTCTTGCCGACGGTTGAGGGGGGATTGACGTGAGTAAGGCATGGCCGTGGTTACTGGAACATTCCATCCCCAACAAACGGTGGGTCTTGGATTCCATTGGACTGGCCTTTCATTCCCAATTCCCCCTTTTATTGGTTGGCCATTACATATGTATTTAACCACCCTTTCAACATAGGGGTTCGGGGATCTCAATAACCAACTTTGATCCCCTTTCTTGATTCATTAATAGAAAATGAATAGGGGTCGACGGGTTGTTCAGATTACTATGAGAGAAGGTCCAGCGAAAGGCTAATTCTTGTTAATGTCAATAAGGCTCCCAACCTTCTTTTCTAAAGTGCTTATATAGAAAGCCTTGACCAATCTTATTGAAAAGGAATAGAACCCGGCTAACTGCCTCTTCCAAAGCTGGGCAATAGAAAAGGGGGCTAGATCGTAGGTTGAGTGATTTCCCTTGCTCGCCCAATCTCGTCTTTCATATGTATATAATAGACTCGCCCAAGTTGTTAATAAAGAGTTGGGCTTCGCTTAAACCGGCTATATAGGAGAAGTGGGGAACGAAAAGGTGTAATCTCGACCTTATGAATAGATAATTTTAGCGTGGTCGGAAAGAATGGAATCTTAGGTGTCAGGGTAGAGGGATGCGTTTTGATGGATGGGTGGGCCATGAATCCGGTGGATCATTCCCGCCTCTTCTTCTTCAGTAAAGTCGAGCCCTTCTATTGATTACGCCAAACATCGCTTTAGAGGCTCTTACTAGATAGGGCGGCAGAATAGAAGTCTCACTACTAGCTTTTAGTCCTAAGCAACCTGAAACCAACAACGTTACATATACCAGACTGCTATAGAAGACATGAGTACCAGTTAGACTACGGGACGCATACACCCATAGGTAAACTACTTACTGTCCCTTAAGTCAAGAGCTAGTAGTACTATCAGCAAAGGATATCGTAACTATGGCGAATACCTTTTTCTTGCTTGCCACATACCCGGAATGCGAACTAAGCAAGAAGATGTGAACTAAGCCCAGGGGATGATCTCGGATTGAAAGCCCAAGGCATGATCTCGGATTGAAAGCCCAAGGCATGATCCTGAATTGAAGGTCTGGAATTGTGGACACAGGGCGGAGACATACCAGGCTTAATAACGACTAAAGACCATTGGACGACCGGAAAATAGCACTTCACAAGCAGGGGCTAAAAGCTTCTTCTACCCAGTCTTCTCCCATAGGCTCATAAGAGGGATCCCTTTGAGCTTTGAGAAAGAACAAAAAATGAAACTATCAGAGCCATTGCGGGTGACTTCGAAAGGCTACGGAAGAAACTTGCTACTTTTGATTCACTCGTCGCTACTTCTTACCCCTCTATGTACCCTTTCTTTTTCGATCTGACCCTTCTATGTTATGTACCCGACACTGATTCCCAAGCGGAGGGAGAATCTTGACAAGAAGAAAATCGGGAGCGGATAGCAGACAAGAACGATTTTGCGTACGACGCGAACATTCTTGAATGTCTAAATTTAATGCTCTGCCCCCCCAAGAAAGGAGGATAAGGTAAAGGGCTCTAGTTGGAAAGAAATTTATATAAAAATGTGTTGGGGTTCACCCAACAAAAACGAGGGAGAATAGAATCAACAAACACGGAAAAGCTAGCACATTCAAAAGTCTCGAGGGAATGTTTAGCAATATTAAGGGGATCAGAACACAAAGGGATAGAACACTAAGGGGCAAAAGAAGGATACCAAACTTAAAAGGGAAAGAGAATAGATGAGCCCTTTCTTTATATAACCATGAAATAAAAATAAAAGACGGTATAAAGTGCAGACGTAGGAAGGCTTCCCTCGCCAACCGAACTGCGTCACCAAAGCGACTCCTGTTGACGGAAGATAGGCTAATTTGGATCCGATCCGCCTATGCTAGTTCGAGTCTTGCGAGTCGCTCGTTCGTTCATGTGGGGGAGGTTGGGGTTAACCGGACCAGCATATTGAGTATCGGCAATGGGTTGACCTCTCTGTGATTGAGTGGAAGCTTTGGGCATAGAGCGGAGCGAGCCCCCGGAGAGGAGTAGGAGACACCCCGTATGAGCTTTTGTAGGAGCAAGCAGACCGAGTTTCAAACCTAGGATAAGAGTCGTTATTTATTGACGGATTTCTCGGGAACTCGGTTTTTTTTAAAAGCGGCATTCTCCCTTGACTCTATTCAAAAATTCAAGAAAAGAATGGAATTCTCTCCCAGAGCTGCGGAACTCCCTCATAAACACTAGCTACAACTCTAAACTCTGTTAGGAAAGCCAGCTTCTAACTAGAACAAGAAGCTCTAGCGCGAGGCTCAAGCGAAGGGACTTTATTTATATTATTTATAGGTGGGGCTATTTCCAGAGATGACAATTATCCGCCTATCACTCCTGCACATCTTGCCTTCCCGCAAAAACCACCGAGGAATAGGATAGCGAGGAGTCTCGACTCGAAGGAGAGGAGCGAGATAGTCCTACGGTCAGTCGCAGAAGATCGATAGCTGGTGAATTCAAGCTATGCACTGATGAGATAAAGCATTCCCCGGACTCAGCCTTATGTGGAAAAGGACCCAGCCGGGGAAAGGAATAGATAGATTCAGAATCAAGATCTTATTTTGACCGGATGAAGGGTTTTAAAGCACAGGGCTAGAGATTTGTATTCCCCTTAATGCAAGATAGAGAAGGTCTGGCACGCGGGCATATCGCTACTTCTTTAAGAATCAAAAGAAGCACTAGAGGAGCGATGAAGATTGCCCTTCTAACGACCTTCCTTACCGAAGGCTAGTGCAGATGAGGGATGCGCTCTGTTGATGGACAGATTCTTAATAAGATTGTTCGACTCAGCATTCCCTGAATGCGAGGCACCGCTAGCCCGTGTCACATTTGCCGTTTTCCAGTTCGGCCTGAGATATGGTGGCTGGCTTAGTACGTTCAGTTGTCAACGACAACAGTGGAAGTCTCGATTCGACTAGATTCGACTCGACTCTGAATGGATTCAGATTTTCTCATGCAGTAGAAAACCACAACCCAAAATCCTCATTCAATACAACCATTCTACGATAGAGATCAGTTAGCCCTTATGAGCCAGTTCAGTGCGAGGACTGGAGCACAAACTGGACGTGGTTACTGAGTAAGCGCGCAACGGACAAACGCATTGTCAACGAGAGCTACCTCGTCATCAGGAGCAGTGACACCAAACCCGTCCACGATCCAATGCTCACGGGCACCTGAGGACTGTTTTCAGGGAAGGAAGTACGGAAAAGACATGCCTCTTCGACGCAACGGAACGCATCCTTTCTTCTTACCCTTCTTCATCGGTTAGGTGCTGGAGACCTGGCGGACCCATATTAGGTCAATCAATCAGAACCTCGTACCCGAGTAGATCCGGTCAGTTTGAAGGCTGGCGAACAAGAGGTTTCGGTCTTGCAGATAGACATGCAAGTAGAGATGTCCGCAACATCGACGGAAGCTACTCCGAACTAAGATCAGATGACAAACAACCATCGATCTGAGCTTATGGCCACCTTGTCGCGAGTATAAGGAGATTCTCGAAGGAATCTCGCTCGAGCGTAGGACGAAGTCGTAGCCCGATCTTTCTAAGAGTTCCTTCATCTTGGGCGAGTAGTATCGAGGGATCTTGACGCGCTCGAAGATATATTCGGCCGGATCTTCCATTCGGATGTTATCTTCGCGCCATAGGGGCTGTTGAGTTGATCTATAGAAGAGTGTTC
>NW_026607547.1:365000-367500 GCF_021117445.2 Syzygium oleosum | reverse complement strand
CGGCGGAGGCAGGTTCGGGATAATCCATTCAATCTTCTTCTTTTCTTTCTCTTTTCTCTCTTTTTTTTAATTTTCCTCTTCCCATGGAACTCCCTGTTGAAACATTTCCAGAAACTCGAGTCTTATTTTCTCTTCTTCTTTCGGTGGAGCTTCCTCTCGTTGTTCTTCTTGCAGCCAACTCCCTTTTATTCAAAATTATTCTTCCGCCTTTGGAAGCCGGAACGTAGGGGTCATGATGATCCGGATCTTACTCACAAAGCAATATAGTATTATAAGCATTCATTGTAGTGATGGTAGGGGGATGTTGGAAATCGGACACTTCCTCGGCCCAGCATGTTGAGACCAGAGCGTGACTAGAGAGCGAGTTCTAAAAAACTCCCATTTTCTCGTTGGGGTTCTTAGGAGCTTCCTGTTCATCCGCCACGTTGATTTTTCCTTCTTCTATGAAATCTTGGATTTTTTGCTTCAAAGTCTAGCTTGCATCCGTCGCATGACCCGGTCCCCTCTCATTGGGACCTAACCAAATTCTGCCAATTCCTTCCAGCCTTACTCAAATAGGGGGTGGGGGTGGAGTGCGGGGGAGCGATTAGTACATGCTGACGTCCGAAAGTGCTTCGCTTTCTATGGAGATAAGAACAAGTAGATCATAAGTTAGTATTGGATTTACTGGCAGAACAGATCGATGATCCTATCTTCTTGGATCCAATTCCAAAATTCCTAATGAACCCTGGTGAATCAGCTGACAGAATAATCTTTCCACACAATGGGATTGGTCTCCCCCCTTATTCACCTCTCTCTAGAAAGTCCTATTAGTCAAGCTTGGAAGCAAGCTGCTAGAAGTAGCGCGCTATTTACTAATAGAATCTCAAGTCAAGGCTCTTCTCATCGAGAGTAGGTTCTCTTCAGGTACAAAAATAAAATCAACATTTGATACCCCTTCTTTCTTACTTTCCGTTTTCAAACAGCAATTACACATTCCCTCGGCCTCTGAAACCAGTCGAAGTGCCATTGCCCATATATGAAGAACCTAGTTCTTCAATCATATTTGCACATAATTCTTCCGAAAGGAAGAAAATATGATGCGAGGACCCGATCCACCAACTATCTGAAATGTTGGCAAACAGGGCCATAGTAGTGACCAAGACTACCTTTTCCTGATCATCATGGCTTTTTCCCTTTGCCCTTCTTTCATGGGCACTCAAAACTCAAGTGACCTTTCTTCTTGGAGGACCAACACTCTATGTTTTTCAGGTCCTTCTGCACTCACTTTGTGCTTATTCTTATTTTTTTTTTGAAACATCTTCTTTTTTTAGCAGCATTAGTTTTTTCAGACTGCTGTTTAAATCTCTTTTCAGCTTCTGCCTAAAGAAAATGGTCAGATCAATCAATAGTTAAAGGAGGAGTTTCACGGGAGAGAGTGGTTGTCAAAGACTCAAACGACTTCAGTAGACTTCCCGGTCACTGATCACGATCAGTCAAAATGACTCTCACTGCTACCAATTCTTTGATCATCTTCTCCATCTTGTCTGAGTGCTGAGACAGGCTCGTCCCCTCTTGCATCTTGCTTGGAAAGAACCGTTGCCGAAGAAACTTCATGTTTACCATTGTCATTGACTCATACATTCTCGGTGGAGTCTCCCACTGAAACTAGTACCTTATCCTTGACTGCCATTAGCGCCAGATCCGCGGGCTTCTCTTTTCTCAAGAATGAAAAAAAAAGATCCTGTTCTTTGAGAAGGAACTGCATTCTCATCTTCCAAACATCTACATTTCGAGGAAAAATCTTGCGATGCTTGACAATCGTATGCGTTAATGCAGTAATCATATCAGCAACCATAGATCCAGAAGATTGTATCACTACCATATCTTCACAACCTGGGCTCTCATACCAGATGATAACAATCTTTAGCTGAAATAAAGAAAAAATTTCTAGGAATGTGCAGAGCTGAGACCGGCTGTTGTTGAGTGGCAGCAAATGAGAAAGACATATACTTTTATTTTTTTCTAAAAACTATATAAATTAGATAATATATATATATATAAGTCAAGTTAGAAATATGAAAATAGAAAACTATTTGAGATCACTCCACTCTCTCTAGACAATGGATTTCTTCAACGTGTGTATCCTACTCTCATCTCAAAACCCAACCTCAGAAAAACAAACAGCAGGCTTTCCCTTCATTTGTTTGTGCCCTTTGATTGAGTCCTTTTAAAAGACCCAAGAGATCCCCCAAAGGGCGTGTCTAACTACCTCATAGATAGAGCATCCACAAGACACTGAATTAGCCTAGAAATGGATGCATCTTTTTGCTATCTCTCACGACCTTTCGGTCCCCGGTTTCACTGGAAAATTGGAAGGTCACAAACCGCCCTCTACAGTTGCAAATGTGAAAGGGTGCTAAAGCAGGACCCGTGACTATAAAAAATGACTGCTCAATCGAGACTTGAGTCACCTTGGAGTCAGTCAAGCCACATACTCAACAACGTCTCTGTATGAACT